>NC_056444.1:55122477-55279977 GCF_018296145.1 Oncorhynchus tshawytscha | reverse complement strand
TGAGTGTACAATTATGGCGGCAGTCAAACACTTAAAAGACACACCCTATACCCTCAGCCCTCAAATTAACGTATCATGACGTCTGACGAGTATACACTTGCAGGGCAAGGGGTGAGAGAGGAAGGAATTATTTTTAAATGGACCTTGGCCAGAAATTCGTCACTAGCTCATCCCGCGATGATTGTGTTTTCAGTCACGCTTGTGAGTGCTTTATATGTGCTATAGTCAATTATGAGTGTATACTCATATGAAATATATCATTAATAATACATGCCTACTGTATAATAGCTAGTAAATGAATTAGCTAACTAACATTAGCCTGCCTAGTTGGAACTTCTGAAGAAGGTTAATGTTTTATTTCTACAATTTCCAAAAGCCAACCAAACAAAAACATATTTACTTTTTATGATTTATGTTTGTGCTGTCATGTGCATTAGTAGCACATTTTCTAATTGAATTGCATTTGTTTTTACTTACACTTCTATGTTGACTTCTCCATTGATGTTGTTTTTAAGTTGTGTTTAAGTTGCCACGGTGAAATTTAGAAGTTGCCCAAAAAACAGCAACATGCGACTAATACATTTTCACCCGCGACATCGTTTTTAATGTTGCCCAATTTGTCCAGAAAAACACAGACATGCCATCCCTGGTTAGTGGAAAAGCCAAACGAATGATTCACATCCGGTGAAATATCTGGCTCATTGGTTACGGGCCAAACACTTAAAAGACACACCCTCGTCCACTTATCCTCGCCTTATGCCCTTGGGGGAATCCCCATCGCCATCTTGGTGGGCGGTCCAAATGATTAGCCAAGCAAGGGAAGTTTGCAACGTAAGCTCCTCAGCCCTCATTTTTAGTCGAGTTTGTGAGTGTACAATTATGGCGGCAGTCAAACACTTAAAAGACACACCCTATACCCTCAGCCCTCAAATTAACGTATCATGACGTCTGACGAGTATACACTTGCAGGGCAAGGGGTGAGAGAGGAAGGAATTATTTTTAAATGGACCTTGGCCAGAAATTCGTCACTAGCTCATCCCGCGATGATTGTGTTTTCAGTCACGCTTGTGAGTGCTTTATATGTGCTATAGTCAATTATGAGTGTCTACTCATATGAAATATATCATTAATAATACATGCCTACTGTATAATAGCTAGTAAATGAATTAGCTAACTAACATTAGCCTGCCTAGTTGGAACTTCTGAAGAAGGTTAATGTTTTATTTCTACAATTTCCAAAAGCTAACCAAACAAAAACATATTTACTTTTTATGATTTATGTTTGTGCTGTCATGTGCATTAGTAGCGCATTTTCTAATTGAATTGCATTTGTTTTTACTTACACTTCTATGTTGACTTCTCCATTGATGTTGTTTTTAAGTTGTCGCAGACTTTTCTTTGCGGATGTACAATCGTCGCAAATTGAATTATGGGGAGTTTCAGGCCCCGGAGTGAACATAATTGTACACTCGCAAACTTGACTAAAAACGAGGGCTGATGCAAAATTCCCTTGCTTGGCTAATCATTTGGACTGCCCTCCAAGATGACGATGGAGATTTCCCTCAAGGGCAGAAGGTGAGGGTAAGTGGACAAGGGTGTGTCTTTTATGAGTTTGAACCGCAGCCCCAGTTCACTCTGGTGCCTAAAACTCCCCATAATTCAATTTGCGTGTCACACTGACCATTATTTGAGTTGTTTGTTTCTATGTTTTGTTTGGTCAGGGTGTGATATGAGTGGGAATTCTATGTTGCATGTCTAGTTAGTCTGTTTCTATGTGTTTTGGCCTGATATGGTTCTCAATCAGTGGCAGGTGTTTGTCGTTGTCTCTGATTGGGAACCATATTTAGGTAGCCTGTTTTGTATTGTGGTTTGTGGGTTATTGTCTATGTGATGTTGTATGTTTGTACTCAGTTTTGATAGCAGTCACGGTCGTCTTGTTATTTTGTTTAGTGTACTTCGTGTTTTTTCATCTTTCATTAAAAAGATGTATTCACATCACGCTGCGCTTTGGTCTCATCACTACGACGGTCGTGACAGAATAACCCACCAACAATGGACCAAGCAGTGTGGTAACGGCCAGCAGCAGCGGCAAAGAACGCAGGACTCATGGACTTGGGAGGAGATTCTGGACGGCGAAGGACCCTGTGCCCAGGGGAATATCACCGCCCTAAAGCAGAGCTGGAGGCAGCAAAAGCAGAGAGGCGCCGGTATGAGGAGGCAGCACGGCAGCGTGGCTGGAAGCCCGAGAGGCAGCCCCAAAAATGTCTTTGGGGGGGGGGCATACAGGGAGTGTGGTTCCCGTGCTTACCGGAGAGCGAGAGAGAGGGACCGGGCCGGCACCGTGTTATGCGGTGGAGCGCACAGTCTCCCCAGTGCTGTGCATAGCCCGGTGCGGTACATTCCAGCTCCTCGTATCGGCTGGGCTAGAGTGGGCATCGAGCCAGGTGCCATGAAGCCGGCTTTACGCATCTGGTCTCCAGTGCGTCTCCTCGGGCCGGCGTACATGGCACCAGCCTTAAGCATGGTGTCCCCGGTTCGCCAGCACAGCCCAGTGCGGGCTATTCCACCTCGCCACACTGGCCTGGCTACTGGGAGCATTCAACCAGGTAAGGTTGGGCAGGCTCGGTGCTCAAGAGCTCCAGTGCGCCTGCACAGTCCGGTCTATCCAGTGCCACCTCCATGCACCAGCCCTCAGGTGGTAGCCCCCCGCACCAGGCTGTCTCTCTGTCTCATCCCTACAGGTGCTCCCGCCTGTCCAGCGCTGCCAGAGCCTTCCTCCTGCCCAGCGCCGCCAGAGTCCCCCGTCTGTCCTGAGCCGCCAGAGTCCCCCGTCTGTCCTGAGCCGCCAGAGTCCCCTGTCCTGTCTGTCCCTGAGCCGCCAGAGTCCCCCGTCTGTCCTGAGCCGCCAGAGTCTGTCCCTGAGCCGCCAGAGTCCCCCGTCTGTCCTGAGCCGCCAGAGCAGAGTCCCCGTCTGTCCTGAGCCGCCAGAGTCCCCCGTCTGTCCTGAGCCGCCAGAGTCCCCCGTCTGTCCTGAGCCGCCAGAGTCCCCGTCTGTCCTGAGCCGCCAGAGTCCCCCGCCAGTCTGTCCTGAGCCGCCCGCCAGAGTCCCCCGTCTGTCCTGAGCCGCCAGAGTCCCCCGTCTGTCCTGAGCCGCCAGAGTCCCCCGTCCTGAGCTGTCCTGAGCCGCCAGAGTCCCCCCAGAGTCCCCCGTCTGTCCTGAGCCGCCAGAGTCCCCCGTCGGCCCTGAGCCGCCATAGTCTCCCGTCTGTCCTAAGCCGTCAATCAGCCAGGACCTGCCAGAGCCGTCAGTCAGCCAGGAACCGCCAAAGCCGCCAGTCAGCCAGGAGCCGCCAGAGCCGCCAGTCAGCCAGGAGCCGACTGGAGGAGGTCTTTATCCTAGTGAGATTGCTAAGGTGAACACCGCCATGTTTAGTTTTGCCCAACCTAGGTCGAGGCACAGACATGGTCTCAATGGGGATAGCTGAGCTGACTACGCTGACTGTGCTGGTGGCAGACTCCACTATGCTGGCAGGCTGGCTAACAGCCTGTTGCCTGGCCTGCACCCTATTTCATTGTGGAGCTAGAGGAGTTAGAGCCCTGTCTATGTTGGTAGATAAGATGAGAGCACCCCTCCAGCTAGGATGGAGTCTGTCACTCCACAGTAGGTCAGGCTTGGTCCTGTTTGTGGGTGAGTCCCCGAAAGAGGCCCAATTATCTACAAATTCTATCTTTTGGGAGGGGCAGAAAACAGTTTTCAACCAGCGATTGAGTTGTGAGACTCTGCTGTAGAGCATCACTCCCCCTAACTGGGAGGGGGCCAGACACAATTACTCGATGCCGACACATCTTTCTAGCTGATTTACACGCTGAAGCTATGTTGCGCTTGGTGATCTCTGACTGTTTCATTCTAACATCGTTGGTGCCGACGTGGATAACAATATCTCTATACCCTCTACACTCGCCAGTTTTAGCTTTAGCCAGCACCATCTTCAGATTAGCCTTAACGTCGGTAGCCCTGCCCCCTGGTAAACAGTGTATGATCGCTGGATGATTCGTTTTAAGTCTAATACTGCGGGTAATGGAGTCGCCAATGACTAGAGTTTTCAATTTGTCAGAGCTAATGGTGGGAAGCTTCGGTGTCTCAGACCCCGTAACGGGAGGAGTAGAGACAAGAGAAGGCTCGGCCACTGACTCCGACTCCTTGCTTAATGGGGAAAACCGGTTGAAAGTTTCTGTCGGCTGAATGAGCGACACCGGTTGAGCATTCCTACAGCATTTCCCTCCAGAAACCGTGAGAAAGTTGTCCTGCTGCTGTTACCGTGCGAGGGGATTTATACTAACGTTACTATCTGTACTTACTGGTGGCACAGACGCTATTTCATCCTTTCCTACACTGAAATGACCCTTGCCTAACGATTGCGTCTGAAGCTGGGCTTGCAGCACAGCTATCCTCGCCGTAAGGCGATCGTTCTCCTGTATATTATGAGTACAGCGACTGCAATTAGAAGGCATCATGTTAATGTTACTACTTAGCTTCGGCTGTTGGAGGTCCTGACGAACCATGTCCAGATAAAGCGTCCGGAGTGAAAAAGTTGAATGGAAAAACAAAAGTTGAGGGAAAAACCAAAAATATAAACGATAATTAAAAAGTAAAATTTGTAAAGTTGTCAGGTAGCAAAGTAAGGTTGGCAACAAAACGCACAGCAACACGTAACAAGTCTGCAAGTTGTGACCGGAAATGGCGTCGATAAGAGCAATGGGTGATAGAAATTGTGTCAAGTTTGTGTCAATTGTGTCAAGTTGGCTGGATCCCTCTTTGGTGTTCACAGTGGAGGTGGACGCGTCCGAGGCTGGGATAGGAGCCGTGCTCTCTCAGCGCTCGGGTATGCCACCAAAGCTCCGCCCCTGTGCCTTCTTCTCGAGGAAGCTCAGCCCGGAGGAGCGAAACTATGACGTGGGGGACCGGGAGCTGTTGGCTGTCGTCAAGGCTTTGAAGGCGTGGAGACATTGGCTTGAGGGGGCTAAACACCCTTTCTCATCTGGACTGACCATCGCAATCTGGAGTACATCCAGGCAGCAAGGAGACTGAATCCTCGCCAGGCAAGGTGGGCCATGTTTTTTACCCGTTTTGTTTTCCCCCTTTCGTACAGACCAGGTTCCCAGAATGTCAAGGCAGACGCACTGTCCCGGCTGTACGGCACAGAGGAGCGGCCCATGGATCCCACTCCCATACTCCCGGCCTCCTGCCTGGTGGCGCCGGTAGTATGGGAGCTGGACGCAAACATTGAGCAGGCGTTACGTGCAGAGCCCGCTCCCCTCCAGTGTCCCTCTGGGCGTCTGTACGTTCTGTCTGCTGTCCGTGACCGGCTGATCTATTGGGCTCACACGTCACCCTCCTCTGGTCATCCAGGTATCGGTCTGAGAGTGCGCTGTTTGAGTGGGAAGTACTGGTGGCCCACCTTGGCCAAGGATGTGAGGGTTTATGTTTCCTCCTGCTCGGTGTGCGCCCAGTGTAAGGCTCCTAGGCACCTGCCCAGAGGTAAGTTACACCCCTTACCTGTTCCACAATGGCCATGGTCTCACCTGTCGATAGATTTTCTCACAGATCTCCCTCCCTCACAGGCGAACACCACGATCCTGGTCGTTGTGGGCCGTTTCTCCAAGTCCTACCGTCTCCTTCCTCTGCCCGGCATAGGTCCCAGCATAGGCCAATCGCTCCATACTGGTTTCCCAAGCGTCGGGCGAGGGGCCTTCAGTACCTCGTGGAGTGGGAGGGGTACGGTCCGGAGGAGAGATGCTGGGTTCCGGTGGAGGACGTGTTGGACCCTTCAATGCTGCGGGAGTTCCACCGTCTCTGTCCGGATCACCCTGCGCCTTGCCCTCCGGGTCGTCCCCGAGGCCGGTGTCGGCGTGCTGCTGGAGCCGCACGTCAAGGGGGGGGGTACTGTCACGGCTTCCGCCGAAGTCGGTTCCTCTCCTTGTTCGGGCGGCGTTCGACGTCACTGGTCTTCTAGCCATCGCCGATCCACCTTTCATTTTCTTTTTGTTTTGTCTTGTTTTCCCACACACCTGGTTTACATTCCGTCATTATTTGATGCGTATATAACCCTCTGTTCCCCCCATGTCTGTGTGTGGAATTTTTTGTTGTAAGTGTTTTGTGCATTTCTGTCTGGTTGGCGACGGGTTGTGTCAACCCGTATTTTGCTGTTCTGGGTGCCGTTTGTTTTTTGCATCATTAAAATGCTCCGGCTGTTACCCATTTCTGCTCTCCTGCGCCTGACTTCCCTGCTACCAGTTACACAGCACTTACACATACACTTATAATTCTAACAGCTTTTTTGTTAGTAGGGTATTTAATTGTCTTAAAATACAGCTCAATTTATTTTTGTAAGGTAAGAAAATGTGTTTTTTTGTTTGTAAATTTACATTTGTGAATATGAAATTTGGCCAAAAGAATAAGGAAATTAATTACATAATGTTTCAGCTTATTTCTATCGTAGGTAAAGAATCCAAGCAGTACATCTCTCCACAATAGTGTAAGATCTTCATAAATGTGTTCAATTATAAATCTACTGATGTCTTACCACAGTTTTCTAACATGAATGCAATACCAAAAAAAGATGCAACACTGTTTCTGGGTGGTCATTACAAAAGGAGCAATTTGACTTGATGTTTTCCTTAAACTTCTTCATATAGTGGTTGGCAGGATAATATTTATGAATAATTTTAAAGGAAACTTCCTTAATTTTGTTAACAAGTAGGTATGTGTGTGGCAACATCCAAACTTTTTTCCAATAAATATTATCAATAAATCCATTCCAATAAGGCATGACATAAGGTAAAGATGAAACATCCTGCTGAAACAAGGTTCGTATCGCTATGTTGTTGAATGGACCAAAAGAGAAACAAATCTTTCCTACTGATGAGTCAACAGGGTCAACGTAGGCTCTGAGGGTCAGGTCTTGACACGTTCCTGAATAATAAAGCAACACCTGAGGGAATGGCATCTGAAACAATTGCAAAATCTTTGGGTGTTACAGGGACCTTGTCCTCCCTCCCTCGCCCCTTGCCCTACAAGTGTATACTCGTCAGACGTAATGATACGTCACCAGAGGTATCCACTTAATTTGAGGGCTGAGGGGATAGGGTGTGTCTTTTAATTGTTTGGACTGCAGTCATTGTTCTCTGTGGTTTCTTGGTAGCTGTCATCTGCTTTAGAGAGCTGATAACGCCCAACTAGGAGAGGTAGGCTACTGTAGTTGAAGCAGCAAATTCTGTGTGAATAATGCGAAAAATGTGTTTTTAATACAATATGTAGGCTAAAGCATACAAAGCAGAAAGAGGACCGTTTCCAAATAGTCTGTGGGACAACAAAAATATTTTCAACCCAAAGTCATCTGTCTGACATCCCACTCCAGCATCATGAAAAATGATCTCTGTCGGGACCCGCAGGTCGCAGGCATCCCACGGGAATGCAGCCCTCTAGTGCAGTCAGTACCCGACACCTATACTATACTATCATCATGTTTTAGAAGGATCAGATGGTGACAGGAGTCCCAGCAGGGTCAGACAGCCAGGGAAGACCAGTCTATGGAGCTCAGGTGAATTTCGCAGTATATTAGCAATATCAGTGAATGATACAATGTTCCATCTAATCCGATGGTGTCCACAAGAGGGCAGCAGTGTATGTGCAAAGTTTCAGACTGATAATTTGAAGTACGAGCGAGCTACATGACATTTAGTGTGAAGTCACCCAGGTACATTTGGGAAGATTGTGAAGGAGACATTTACATTTACATTGCATTTTTCTGCAAGAATATAGTCAAATCTGTATACTTGGACTTTGTTTGAGCTTTCTCAGTATTGGTAGCCATATTGTAAGTTCAACATTTGCAAAACACCCAGTTTTCATAACTTCATAACTTCCACGTTCTTGCAATTTTTGTTCAGAAGGAAAAGGCTTGCTGTCGCACGAGGTTAGAAGCAAAATTGTGCGTCAGATAGGGTGGTTCCGCATACACCCGTAAAGCCCAGCTCATTGGCAATCTAGCTAGCTTTGTTTGACCCCGATTGGTGCTTATTTTACAAAGTTACAGTCAATCAAGTGAAGACCGCCCGTGTCATCAGCACGCCATGAAGGCATCGTTCTCTGCCCACATTTGGTGTCCTATAGGATATACTACACTCCTAATGATATAGTGAGAAGTCTGGTTATGTTCTAGAATCTCTGAGGAATAAATACGAATGTAATTCGACTGGTTGAAACAACGTTTAGAGTTAGATTTTCACAGATTCCTTTCTTTGCAAATTGAACGAGTGGAAATATAAAATCGATCGTGCATGCTATTTGGACCTTTTTAGGATATAAAAAAAAAAGACACTTCATGTTATCTCTGGGACCCTTGGGATGATAAATCAGAGCAAGATTTCAGAATGCAAGTACACATTTCACATTTAGAGGTGAATTTATCAAACCTATCGCGGTGAAAAATGTGATTTGTTGTTAGGAGCTCTCCTTAAACAATAGCATGGCATTTTTTCTCAGTAATAGCTACTGTAAATTGGACAGTGCAGTTATATTAACAAGAATTTAAGCTTTCAGACACTTATATGATATGTCCCGACATTTGTTGTTTCTCTAAAATCTGCGATCGTGACACACGACGCTGCAACTGCCCCGTTGACGGGATGCCTATCCCTAAGTTAGCATATTTAATATTGATCTCTTACCCAGTTTGATGACTGCGGCCATTTTTGCTTACTTTTTGTTCTAAATAGAGGAAATGAGCTTTAAATACCCAGAAACTTCTGGGGGAGGACCCTGACCTGATTATGCCCCACCCACTTCGAAAATCAGGGTGGCGCCCCTGACTTCATCTAAACTGCAGTACCGAAAGTGCCTTCTGAGCACAGTGGAAAGCATGCTTCCAGACCGGAACCCTGGCCCCATGACTAGAACACAAGGCTAAAACGTTTTGGCTCATTTCAACAAAATGTTTGGTTTATAAACGGGCTAGTGTTTCAATATATTTAAGGAATATTGTTCTGCTGCATGTCACATAAATTGAATAAAAATCGGCCACCTCTTTGAATTTGGGGAATTTGCACTGGAAAATTCAAAGATCCCACAAAATTAATGCCCCCGAAATACAGAAAATGGGTTAATCGATTCACCCATTCAGACATCCTATAGCACTGCTAGTGCTACCCTGTAGGCTATTTGCTTCCTGCAAGCAATGCAAACCCAGCCCTGCAAGCTTATAGGGGAGGGGGAGGGGTACAATTAAATAACTGAACATAACATGAGCAGTTGCTTCTGCAACGCTTCTAAAAACGGCCCGAAGATGTCTCCAAATCACACCGGAAATTGTATTTTGTCCCCGGAAGTTATGTTTTATTATTGTAGCCGTCTCAAGTGGGGATTCAAGATCGTCGATGTTTTATGAACGTTGTTTTGGTCTGTTCTGTTCGCCCTCTGGTTTGAATGGAGATGAGAGAAATATACTGCTGTATTGATTTCTACAGTTTGATACAAATACTGGTCTCAATTGACTCTTGCAAACAGCCTTTTATACGCGGAATTATGATGCTGTTGATGAATTTGAATTATTCCATTTCTTGAATGTGCACCCTGGTAACGTTTCACGGAAGTGTAACGCAAAAAAAAAGGATATCTACGGAAATTGATTGACGATAGCTATATGTTATTTAGTCAGTTGGATAACGTTAGTTTTGGAAAGTGACATTATTTTCCAGGAGAAAGTACATCACTGGTAGGCACTAATGTAAGTTAGATGAGTTAGCTATTTAGACAGTCATTTATACAAAAGCAACGTAACGAGCGTTACCCTGGCCTGAGCTGTTCAATCACTGAGACCGACAGCTCTAGGCTAGCTAGCTAACGTTAGATGGCGCAGCCGTCAACAAACGACGTTACCAGACATTAGATAGCCTACGACGTTACCATATTTTTCTGTTAGGCATGCATGTAACTTGAAATAAACTACAAGAAGGGGTTCCCGCTGCTTTTTGGCGCTTCACACTGCCGACTTTGTCTGGTTCGATAGACTAGTTAGTTAGCTAGCTACCTAGCTAGCTACCTTGGATAGCATGAGTAACTTGAATATCTCATACAGTAATCAAGGCAAAACGATGGCATCTCAAGGCGCGTGTCGCAGGTAAGAATAAACAGTTCATCTGTATGTGTATCAAAACATGTATTTGAGGATTGGTCTCAATCTTTTTTGAAATGGGTGAATTCAATTGAATTTAAGAAAGGATTACATTGGAATTTAAGGAAGTAGCCTAGCCCTGCCTAAACGATTCAAATGCAATACATTTCATTTAAGGGACAATCTGACAGCTACATCCATTTTTGGATTTATAAATTAATGTGTACCCAATGATTCTTGAATATAACTTGTATAATTTAAATACCTCATGAGTTTAGTTAAACTATCCCATCAGAACCCAGAATATAACCTTGTTTTACTCCAAAGTAAATGTAACACACGAATAAAGCCTCAAAACATGGTTAAAACTAGAATATTAATATCATGGCCAGTCTTTGTATCCATAACTCTATGAATTTGAGTGGTTTGTTATTGTTTCAACTGCTGATTGCTGCATTAAAATTAGACAGATTTTAAAACAATGAGATTAGGTTTAGCTATTGTTAAGGATCCGCACCTTTTTTCTAAATGTCTGTAGCTCAGGCCCTGAACCAAGGATATGCATATTCTTGGTACCATTTGAAAGGAAACACCTTGAAGTTTGTAGAAATGTGAAAGGAATGTAGGAGAATAACACAATAGATTTGGTAAAAGATAAACTGTTCTTTTGTATTTTTTGTGTACCATCTTTGAAATGCAAGAGAAAGGCCATAATGTATTATTCCAGCCCAGGTGCAATATACATTTTGGCCACTAGATAGCAGCAATGTATGTGTAGTTTTAGACTGATCCAATGAACCATTGCATTTGTTTAAATGTATCAAGACTGCCCAAATATGCCTAATTTGTTAATTTATAACTTTTTATGTTCAAATTGTTCACTCTCCTCAAACAATAGCATGGTATTCTTTCACTGTAGTAGATACTGTAAATTGGACAGTGCAGTTAGATTAACAAAAATTTAAGCTTTCTGCCAAAATCAGGTATGTCTATGTCCTTGTAAATTTTCTTGTTACTTACAACCTCATGCTAATCGCATTAGCCTACGTTAGCTCAATCGTCCCGTGCAGGGGCCACCGATCTCAAAGAAGTTTTAAAGACCCAGTCTTGTGCAATCAAAATAAACAAATGTACAGTCCGGAATTTGGGAAGCTGTTTGATGTTCATTTAAGTTCTTGATATTAAGCCATTGATTCTGGAAGACTAACCTCTATCCCTCTTTTTATCATAACCCAAAATATACAAGGTTTTATTACTCCATTGTTTACAAACAGCAAGAATGAAAACAATAGGCCACGTTTTAACCATGTGTTGAAACTGTATATCTCTTGGATGTAATGGACTGTCAGTCCTTGGCATTTAGAACACTTTCTATGAGAGAGGGATTCCCCAACCTCATCCCTCAGCTGTAGCCTATACCAATAACAGTTTGTGGGGGTGCGGTAGCTTTATTCCACAGTGCCCAGTTTATATTTGGCTTTACTGGACAACTTAATGATTTTAAATGAAATAATACATTGGCAATTTATTATTTATTGGCTACCATACATTTTTCTACAGGATTAGGGCAACATACTGTAATCAATGTCCCACAAGGGTTTGCCTACATCAGGAGTTTGAACTACACTGAAAGTAGACTGAACTGAAGCTACTCCCCAACAATGAAAGGAAATATTAGGCTATGCAAGGCTATCCATCACATTGCACACATGTATTGAGCTATAACAGAGACTATAACAATGGACTACTGCTCTATAACAATATTGCTCTTCTACTACTGATTGAAGCAAGGAGTTTATAAAATCAATTGTCATGCTACAAATTCAAGTTGTAAATATAGCTGCAAGTAGCAACGAAGGCTCCTAGACACAACTGTTTTATTTTATTTGAATACCACACACACACTTGATTCAGGGAACATTTTACTGGAAGTGTTCAAATTTTAGCACAATAGCAAAGATGTTTGCAACAGTGCCACCATGTGAATTTATTCTAATATCATTAATACTAGTTACAATCCTTCCTTAGTGCACGCATAACAATTCAAATGAATCTGTTCAGTAAATTTACTGGTGAAGGTTTTATAGCGCCATCAACTGGTTTGGAGTAGCTATGTTTGACGTTGCCACTATTCCTTCACAAATGTGGTCGGGAATAATAGCAGGGCATAAAATGAACACCTGCCAAATGTGAGTAGATTTAGATATTGGTGGGTAAGATTGTCTATTTCACCTGCCATGTTGGCGGGTGGTCAATTTTCAGGGCTTTACAGTGTGAGCATTACATTTGCAAATAAATAGTCAAAAGTCAAGTATGAGTTAGGAGTGTGATTTAGGGTTAGAAAAATGCTGCAGTAGATGTTTAAGGTATTTCTGCTATTTTGTTTCATAGCTGCTAATCGCACAAAGAAATAGGAAACCTACATCCCACCTCGCAAAGTAACACTGCCTGGCATGACATAACTTTATGACAGTCTGGGCTTGAGATTAGAGGTCGACCGATTATGATTTTTCAACGCCGATACCAATACCGATTATTGGAGGACCAAAAAGGCCGATACCGATTAATCAGACTTTTTTTTATTGGTAATAATGACAATTACAACAATACTGAATGAACACTTATTTTAACTTCATATAATACATAAATAAAATCAATTTCGCCTCAAGTAAATAACGAAACATGTTCAATTTGGTTTAAATAATGCAAAAACAAAGTGTTGGAGAAGAAAGTAAAAGTGCAATATGTGCAATGTAAGAAAGCTAACATTTCAGTTCCTTGCTCAGAACATGAGAACATATGAAAGCTGGTGATTCCTTTCAACATGAGTCTTCAATATTCCCAGGTAAGAAGTTTTAGGTTGTAGTTATTATAGGAATTATAGGACTATTTCCCTCTATACCATTTGTATTTCATTAACCTTTGACTATTGGATGTTCTTATAGGCACTTTAGTATTGCCAGTGTAACAGTATAGCTTCCGTCCCTCTCCTCGCTCAAACCAGGAACACAATGACAACAGACACCCTCGAAGCAGCATTACCCATGCAGAGCAAGGGAAACAACCACCCCAAGGCTCAGAGCGAGTGACGTTTGAAACATTATTAGCGCGCGCTAACTAGCCAGCCATTTCACTTCGATTACACCAGCCTCATCTCGGGAGTTGATAAGCTTGAAGTCATAAACAGCGCAATGCTTGACGCACAACGAAGAGCTGCTGGTAAAACGCACGAAAGTGCTGTTTGAATGAATGCTTACGCGCCTGCTTCTGCCTACCACTGCTCAGTCAGATACCTAGATGCTTGTATGCTCAGTCAGATTATACGCAACGCAAGACACGCTAGATAATATCTAGTAATATCAGCAACCATGTGTAGTTAACTAGTGGTTATGATAAGTTTAATGCTAGCTAGCAACTTTCCTTGGCTTACTGCATTCGTGTAACAGGCAGTCAGTCTCCTTGTGGAGTGCAACGGTCGTTATTGCGTTGGACAAGTTAACTGTAAGGTTGCAAGATTGAATCCCACGAGCTGACAAGGTGAAAATCTTTCTGCCCCTGAACGAGGCAGTTAACCCAACGTTCCTAGGCCGTGATTGAAAAGGTGTTCTTAACTGACTTGCCTAGTTAAATAAAGATTAAATAAAGGTGTAAAAAAAATAATAATAATAATAATCTGCAAAATTGGTGTCCAAAAACAGATTTCCGATTGTTATGAAAACTTCAAATCAGCCCTAATTAATCGGCCATTCCAATTAATCGGCCATTCCAATTAATCGGTCGACCTCTACTTGAGATATTGAGAGTGTTTTTCAACAGAACATTGTACAAGTGGCAGCAACATGCTGAATTGTGAGTACAACAAACATTTGAATATTAAAATGATATGCAACAGCTGTAGACAATAGAACATGGAAATTTAAAAAAAAAATTCATCGTCAACTGTTGAGGCGAACCATGGCTGGGATGGCACTAAAATGGAAACGCTCAGTGCTGCAATGATTCAGTTCCAGTTTAGTTGAGGAGTTGGTCTCAACTAAACTGTGGTGGTAGGGATCGGATTTTAGATAAGCTCTTGCGATGGATCTTTAGAGACTTTCCCTGCATTTGTGGAGTGATGGTAGGTCCAGATTGGTGCATGCATCTGAGTAAGGAGATGTAGTCTGTGCCCATGACGATGCATATTGCTCTTCTCTGGACCCTCTCGATGGTGTCAGACTTTTGGTTAGCCCTGCATGCCACACTGGGGCAGCATATTCCACCGCTTGTCGGACTTAGGTGGTGAATACCATTACCAGGTCCTTCTTAGGGATGTGGAAGTGTTTAAGGCGTCGGAAGAGGAACAGACGTCGGCTGGCCTTTTCACCGATGTGCTCTACCTGTGTTGTCATTCTTAGATCACCTTGAATGAAGATTCCTAGGATCTTGATAACCTCTACCTTCTAGAGTTCTGTGTTGTTGATTGACAGGTGGTATTGTGGGTGGTGACTTAGTGAAGTGCGCATGGAGCATGTGTCTCCCCACTGACCACTTCTCCAGGTCAGCCAGGTCTTCTTGGATGGTGCAAGTGGATTTTGGTATTCTTGTTTCTAATAAATTAAGGTAATCCACAAATATCCATTGCTTGACTGCTGATTTCCTGGCTGCACTGATGTATGCCGTAACATTCAGCAGACCAAGCAGAGTTCCTTGAGGTAGGCCAAGAGATTACTGACAGACAGCATACAATGATACCTCACCCCCTGGTGTCTATTGGAGAGGAAGTTGCATATCCATCTGGCGAGCGATTGTTGAAGCCCGAGCTCTAACATCCTGGTGGTGGTGAGGTTGTGGCAGACACGGCTAAAGGCTTTGCCAAAGTCAGTGGTCACCAGGGAGCAGGTGGAACTATGCTTATCCTCGGACTTGAAGAGCTCTGTTGGTTAGACCCACCAGGCAGTGTGCTGTTGATCAGCCTTGCAGCCATCTGTACTGCTGGGTGTCTATCTGGGGTAGGATGTTGGTCAGAGCACATTCTGTGATAAAGCTCTCAGCTACTTTGCTTGGTGATGTAGTGAGCCGTATTTCACTGATGGAGGGTGGTTTGGTTTTAGGAATGGGGACCACTGTAGCTTCTTTTCAGGTATGATGCCTTCTTGTAGAGAGAGGTAAGAATGTCAGCCACTGTTCTGCTCAGTTCATATGCAAACTCCTTTATTAGTCTGCCTGGGATTTCATCTGGATTTTAAAGTAAGTTTTATTCTGAAACAGTATGGAGCACTTTCGTTCCAGGTTCTGTTCCTTGAAAAAAAAGTATTTTTCTGGTTTTTGGTTCTGTTCCCTGAACCGGTTACAATCCCTGCTTTTGATAGTGCTTTCTTAAATGAATTTTCTGTACCATGTCTATTGTCAGGTTGCCTCAGTTTGGGAGAGGTTGGCTAAGTCTTTGATGTTCTTATGCCACTGGGCAGGATCTTGCTTTTCCAGTAAAAAAATGTCCCTTGCACCTTATTCCTTAATTCCTTCCATAGGGTTGTGATTTGGTTATGGAATGGTCTCTGGCGGTCTCTGACCATTGCCTTTATCTCTGGGGTTATCCATGGCTTATCATGGAAATGGAGCCAAACGGAGTTTGTTGGGAAGTGATCCTTAAATATAGACTATGATTTTCAATACCGTCCCTGGGCCACCTAAAGCTTTAAGCCCCCGTGTCGCAGGGGCTTTTGTGTTGCATGCAACCTCACTGCTTATAACTTAAGTTAACCCTCTAAGATGTGCCAAATAAATTATATGTCTCAGGGCTCCAGTATTTGAGATAGCAGTCTATTCTTGCAATTAGTTTATGTTCGCTTGCACTTGTTAGCATTTAGCTAGAGACCACTATGGGAATTTGATAGTAATTTGTTGGGACCCTAATGCCCCAAAAATAATAAATATTAATGTATAATTTTTACGTTTGAAAATAAATAGCGTTGGTATGGTATGATGCCTTCTTGTAGAGAAGGTTTAGTGGCAACTCACCCACTGAAATGAACATCTGGATACTGCCCACCCCCAGTATGAATCCTTATGCACTAACTCAGGTGGCACTGAAGATGCAGGGATGCTGTTGTTTACATAATAGCCCCCACCCGGGCCTCCCGGGTAGCGCAGTGGTTAAGGGCGCTGTACTGCTCTGTACTGCAGCGCCAGCTGTGCCATCAGAGACCCTGGGTTCGCGCCCAGGCTCTGTCGTAACCGGCCGCGACCGGGAGGTCCGTTGGGCGACGCACAATTGGCCTAGCGTCGTCCGGGTTAGGGAGGGCTTGGTCGGTAGGGATGTCCTTGTCTCATCACACACCAGCGACTCCTGTGGCGGGCCGGGCGCAGTGCGCGCTAACCAAGGTTGCCAGGTGCACTGTGTTTCCTCCGACACATTGGTGCGGCTGGCTTCCGGGTTGGATACGCGCTGTGTTAAGAAGCAGTGCAGCTAGGTTGGGTTGTGTATCGGAGGACGCATGACTTTCAACCTTCGTCTCTCCCGAGCCCGTACAGGAGTTGTAGCGATGAGACAAGCTAGTAGCTACTACAACAATTGGACACTACGAAATTGGGGAGAAAAAGGGGTAAAATTCAACAACAAAAAAATTGCCACTCCCCCTCATTCCTTTCCTCAGGAGCGCAGGAGAAAGTTGTAAAGCCCTAAATGTCAAACATTTCAGTGGGTGAGTTGCCACTAAACCATGTCTCAGAAATAATTTCAATGTCAGATTTTGATTCACTCATTCTCCACTCAAACTTTTCCAACTTGTTTAAGAGAGACTGTGCATTTGATAAAAACACTGAGTGTAGACAGTATTTACTTTCCTTGGGTGTGTGCTTTTGCAAAACTGGTTGAAGGTGGGGAGGGGGGTTGTACACTCAGATGAGAGGAGGGTCTATCTATATCCAACAGTTTGAATATAGCCGGAGTTATGACCTGCTTTCTTCCCTCTCCGGCCTCCTCTCTGGCGAAGTATATCCAGAGCCTTAACGAAATCCTTGAAGTCCAAAGTAATGGGTGTCTGCTTCTTTTGAAAACTTGTTAAGAATGTCAATGAGTACCTCTGGGATGCTGAGCAGGTTTATGAAGTCTGATTAATCATCCAGTTTAGCATTTTGGGATAGAATTTCTATATATTTACCATCTATACTTGATAAGCTACCATAAAATAGAAGTTGATGTAAAATGTGACATAGAAAACAATTATAACTATTCATTATAGATTAAATTAGCAGGAGTAAACAGTCAACGCTGCCATATGAAGCCATGGCAACCACAGAACTATATGGACATTCCACATGGTGCCATGGCAACCATGGAACCATATGGATATTGGCCCCATTGGCTTGCCTGGCTACCCATCCACATCGCCCCGGCCAACTGACGTTTCTTCTCCACGATTATTCTGGATTTGCCTCCCTCCCCTTATGATTTCTAGAATGAGAACACATTCTGATTGGTCCCAGAAACCGATGGGTTGGGCCAGAGCTGGTGTACATGATGATTCTTTGATACTCTGGATCGTCTCTAACAGATCTAACCAATCGCTAATGAACATCCCTCACACAAATTATTTCAAAAATGGCAGGTTCAGACTAAATGTATGTAAGAATCTATAGAGCAGCGGAATTACATTCAGGATGTGTCATCAGGCAAGCTTCCAGCCACCACTATAAATAATAATAATAATAATACGCTTTTCAAAGATCCAAAGATGCTTTAGAGGGTATTAAAGAAACACAAGAATCAAAAACCTATATAAAAATGTCAGACTAAAGACAAAGGAAAAATATAAAACAAATAAGTAGGAAGTGAGATTCAACAAAAGGAAAGTGTGTGATGTGTCAATGCATGATTAAGCGAGCAGCTGTTCTATACAAGCAAATCTAACTGCATTGATTTGATCTCAATTAAGAGGTGGCCTGTATTGTTCGTCTATTGTATCGAACACAAAGGCCTATTTTTTTTATAGGGACAGATGATCAAAACGCTCAAGAAATTGATTTGAATTGCCCGAACTGTCTTGCTGTGAAATGCTTATGTATTACATTTTTCCTTTTCAGTGGGACAGGTGTCTTTTACCAAGCGATGCCAGCTGTGGGAACTGATGGGAGAAATGTTATGAAACTGATCCCTGTTCAAAAAGTAAACGGACAGTTTGTTCGATCACCAACAAGCACTATGAAGGACATCTCTGAACCTCAACGAGATCTTACCTTGGACGTGCCATCAATTTCGAAGATTAACATGTCTACTCTGGGACCCACAGCTAGAGGACAATCTGTGAATAAAAGGTCATTTTACATGAGTACCTCTCAAAATCCAACCAATCTGACAGGAATATATAAATCAGTGAGCATCCAGACTCCTATAGTAACAACAAAAGTAGCCCAAAGTGCGTTATCCTTGACATCACCTGAGCTAACACTTTTGAATAAGGATCAGCTGCCAGTCACTGTGAAATCTCCAGCGCTTCCAAATGGACAATACCTTCAAATTCCTCCTAATGCTCAAGTGAAAACCCTTCCAGCATCCGCACTCCCCCCAGCCATAAAGAGGCAGATATTTACTTCATCAACGAGCTGTGCCTCAAATTCGAATTTGCCAATGGTTCTTTATGTGTCCCCTGTCCAAACCATGAAACCGGGTGGTACTCCATTATGTCCAACATTTCAGAAGGCACCCCTCTCCCTCAGCCGACTTCCAAGGCCATCTGGCCAGACACATTCTAAATGCTCATCATCAGGCTCAACACCGTGTTCTACTACTGCTAAGGATGGCAAAAGACCGGTCACTCCTATTAAGTGGGTGATTGAGGAGGCAGATGGCTCACCTGCTCAATGCCTTGTTCCCGTGAATTCCTCTTCTATGACCTCAGATATTTTGAAAACTCTGGCAGAGATGGAAAAAGCCACCAAACCCTGTGAAAACACAGCAAAAAAGTGTTCACCTTCCCAAGAGAGTCAGACAAGAATTGGCCAAGAGAAGGACAATGCCTTAGTGATGTACAATGGGAAGGTGTATTTTGTTGCCAAGAAAACCCCTGAGCTTTGTAACCGACCATCAAAGCCCTTGGAGGCCAGTAGGAACATGGGTGACTCCACCACACAGGCAGCAGAAAGTGTTGGATTCAATCAGAGAATCAGCTTACCGCCCTCCCTACCCTTAAGCTCCTCACTTGGATCACAATTTTCAAATAAAACCAGACCAGATCCTAAACACATTGTTATACCAGATGACATCATTGACCTCTGTGACGATGATCCCCAAGATGACCTTGCATATCAGGCAATATCAACAAGGGACGTAACAAGGCAACCTTTCAGACAGTCTGAAGTCGATGAGGATGAAGACTCCAATGTAATATTTGTCTCATACCTTCCACCCAAAACAGTGTCTAAAGTAGCTGAAGAAGACAAGGAAATGGCTCATATGCTGAATGACTTGGAAGCTGAACAAGAAGTGTTATGCAGTCAAGATCATTTGAATGGCCAGATAGTGGATAATCAGAACAAAGTATCTGGCCTGTCAATAGAAAAGTGTCAGAGCATTGCCACTGCCCAAGACATGGCAGGCTGTCAAGGTAGTGCAACAGGCCAAGAGTTGAACTCCCGCCAGCATGACATCACTGGTCAGTATAGGAAAATTCTTCAAAGATTTCATGGCCGTGCAACTGGAATCCGAATAGAGAACATTCAAGGTAATGCCACTAGCAAGGAAATGGGAAGCAGTCATCCCAGTTCCTCAACCCAAGAAATGGGGAATGTCCAGGATGATGCCACTGACCAGGGAATTGGAAACAGCCAGCACCATCCTGCCACGCAAGAAATGGACAACATTACTGGAAGTACCTCTCTACAAACAGAAATGGAGACTCACAAAGAAAAGGTAAGACAACCCACTACTCAGATTACTACATGATCGGTAGAATGGCTACACTGAACAAAAATATAAACGCAACATGTGAAGTGTTGGTCCCATGTTTCCCAGAAATGTTCCATGTGCACAAAAAGTACACACATTTGTTTACATCTCTGTTAGTGAACATTTCTCATTTGCCAAAATGATCCATCCACCTCACAGGTGTGGAATAGCAAGAAGCTGATTAAACAGCATGATCATTACACAGGTGCACCTTGTGCTGGGGACAGTAAAAGGCCACTCTAAAATGTGCAGTTTTGTCACACAACACAAAGCCACAGATGTCTCAAGTATTTAGGGAGCAAGGAGTATTTCTGTTTGCAATAAAGCCCTTTTGTGGGCAAAAACGCATTCTGATTTGCTGGGCCTGGCTCCCCCAGTGGGTGGACCTCTGCACAGTCATGTGAAATCCATAGATTAAGGCCTAATACATTTATTTCAATTGACTGATTTCCTTATATAAACTGTAACTCAGTACTATCTTTGAAATTGTTGCACGTTGCATTTATATTTTTGTTCAGTATAATAAAGTAAACTCACCAAGGCTTTTAATCTTGATCATTCCCCAATTTTAGAGCTCATCAGATCCCATCCCTGAGCAGCGGACTTCTGTGTTGGACATGGAATCCTTGGAAACTTGTGATCGCCTGCTGAAACAGATGTTTGGGATCACATCTGATGTGAAAATATGTTTGGAGAGGATTGACGCTAAACCCAAGGCTATCCCTAAGGCGTTTCCTCGGATTGGGACCACAAACAAACGTACCATAGAGGCTATTCGCAAATTGTTACAGGGATCAAACATTTTGATAAAAAAGAGGGAACACAAGGAAACAGAGGTAACTGATGATTTTCTAATTTTCTAAAGCTTACTAATGCATGAGGTACTGTTGGTCTACCTTAGCCTAATAGATTCACGATTGAATTTCGAGACAAAATGTATATTGTTGTACCATTAATTTGAACAGCATTTTCAAGATGTATTACTGTATTTCCCCACTCTATAAATTAAGCACCTTGTTGTTTCACAGGTCTCTGCAACTAGGAAGGATGGTAGTTGCCCAATAGATGCTAAAAGACAGAAAATAGAAAAAGTAAAAAATGCATCTGAAAGTTCAGAAAACACAGAGCCTCTCACCAGTCCAACTCCTCAGCTGGAAAAGCAGCCCCTCACCAATCCAACTCCTCAGCTGGAAAAGCAGCCCCTCACCAATCCAACTCCTCAGCTGGAAAAGCAGCCCCTCACCAGTCTAACTCCTCAGCTGGAAAAGCAGCCCCTCACCAGTCCAACTCCTCAGCTGAAAAAGCAGCCCCTCACCAGTCCAACTCCTCAGCTGGAAAAGCAGCCCCTCACCAGTCCAACTCCTCAGCTGGAAAAGCAGCCCCTCGCCAGTCCAACTCCTCAGCTGGAAAAGCAGCCCCTCACCAGTCCAACTCCTCAGCTGGAAAAGCAGCCCCTCACCAGTCCAAGTCCTCAGTTGAAAATGCAGCCCCTCACCAGTCCAAGTCCTCAGTTGAAAATGCAGCCCCTCGCCAGTCCAAGTCCTCCGATGAAAATGCAGCCCCTCGCCAGTCCAACTCCTCAGCTGGAAAAGCAGCCCCTCACCAGTCCAAGTCCTCAGTTGAAAATGCAGCCCCTCGCCAGTCCAAGTCCTCAGTTGAAAATGCAGCCCCTCGCCAGTCCAACTCCTCAGCTGGAAAAGCAGCCCCTCACCAGTCCAAGTCCTCAGTTGAAAATGCAGACCCTCGCCAGTCCAAGTCCTCAGTTGAAAATGCAGCCCCTCACCAGTCCAAGTCCTCAGCTAGACATCTTATCTGATGCTGAACATATATTTGGCTATGAGGAACCGACTGTCAGTTATCTAATTTCCACTGCAGTTGAAACAGGGGTCCCTTCCAAACCTCTGCCAGAAATCAATTCAGTACATATTTCAAAAAGAAGCTCAAACTCACCCGTTCCATCTGTCCACCCACAAACAAACGCTGAAGCTATGGATTGCGCTCCTGGGCCCTTCTGTGGCACAGCAAGCAACATAAAGCCGAACTCTAGAAGAAGAAGGGGAAAAGGGAAAAGATGCACAGCGTGTCCGTGTGGGGTGACTGGAACACTAGTACAAGAGAAAGCAATGAGCTTATCATCCACTTCACAAGAGGAGCCTAGTTCATCTAAACCACCAAACACCAGGTCCTCAGGGAGCAGTACCTTCGCAATTGCAAAATCAGCTAAACGAAAGGGTAGAAAGTCCACAAAGGCTCAAATGGAAGATAAAGAGCTAACATCTGTGGAGATCCAATGTCCTTCAACTGTGAGTGAGCAGGGAAGTAGTACGGCTGGAGAGATCCCAACCAGTTATCTCTGCTCTACAGCACTCATGGACCCTGAAGAAATCAAGCGTCATGAGAGAATCAAACGACTGAAAGAACTCTTGAAGGAGAAGGAGGCTGCTCTTGCAATGATTAGAAAGAACATGGGCTGAGTTGGACTGAATTGCTTTCCAAATTCCAATGTGTTGCATTGCATAACTTCAGCCTTGTAGAACTCTTATTTGAATTGTCATATTTACAGTTAATTCAGAAAGTATTATTCTAAAGCCGATTAAATAAATAAAAATCCTCATCAATCTACACACAGTACCCAATAATGACAAAGCGAAAACATGTTTTTAGAAATGTTTGCAAATGTAGAAAAATGAAAAGTATTTAGACTCTTTGCTATGAGACTCAAAATTGAGTTCAGATGCATCCTGTTTCCATTGATCATCCTTGAGATATTTCTACAACTTGATTGGAGTTCACCTGTGGTAAATTCAATTGATTGGACATGATTTGGCAAGGCACACACCTGTCTATAAGGTCCCACAGTTGTCAGTGCATGTCAGATCTGGGGATGGGTACCAAAAATGTCTGCAGCATTGAAGGTCCCCAAGAACATAGTGGCCTCCATCATTCTTAAATGGAAGGCATTTGGAACCACCAAGACACTTCCTAGAGCTGCCAAACTGGGTAGAAGGGAGGTTTACATTAATGTTACTACAAATGCATTATTTAGTAGAATATATCCAACGATTTTTGTGCAATAGGACTTGTATAATGACAACTTACTATGAAATTAGTGTATTTGGCTTTTTGTGATGACTGCATTTGTAAGCACTTTGTATGCTATCAAAATAATAAAGTCAAGTACTAGTCACGTTAACACGTTAACTTTGTCAGCCCTAGTCTGAATACTTATGTAAATGTTATGTTTTTTTTTAGGTTTAATACACTTGCTAACATTTCTAAGTCTGTTTTTGCTTTGTCATTATGGGGTATTGTGTGTAGATTGATGAGGGTAAAAAATATATTTAATCAATTTGAATAAGGCTGTAATGTATCAAAATGTGGAAAAAGTCAAGGGGTCTGAATAGTTTCCAAATGCAATGTATGTCATGTTCTATTACCTGCAGGAAATGCATTTATTTTCTGTATTGAATGTTTAGTTCCAAAATACAATAATTCCAGTGATAACATGTCATTTACATTTTTATGACTATGATCCTAGGTTTTCCTGTTTTGTTCTAGAGGGGTAGGTAATTGAGTATGTTGATGCATTGACTAAGCATCTTAAGATATGTTTTCTGAAAATATTTCAATTTTACTGATTAGCATTTTTACAATGTTTGTATTTCTGCTTTTGCACCTAGGTTTTCTATTTGTTCTGCAAAGATTGATCACAATTCTATCCACAAAATGCATGCAGATACTTCTTGGCTCCCTTTTAGAGTAATTTATTTTATAATGGACTAATGTAATATTAACATATGGTTAGGTAGGCATAAGTGTTTTCCTGTCTACGAAGAAAAATATTGTAACTAAAAAAATATGTAATAAATAAAATTGTCAGTAGATGGCAGTGTTGTTGGATTCTATGGAGCTGCAAGAGGAACTGCCCCTCTTCACCTTCAGACTCTGCTCTCCTCTACACCCCGACCCAAGTACTTTGATCTGCCACTTCTGATCTCTTGGCCATCCCACCCCTACAGGATGGCAGCTCCTGCTCAGCCCAGTCCAGCTCTTCTATGTCCTGGCACCCAATGGTGGAACCAGCTTCCCCCTGAAGCTAAGACAGCAGAGTCCCTGCCCATGTTTTGAAAATGAACTTTTCAAATAATCCCACTGCAGCCCCCTGTCCCCTCCATCCAAGAAAAGCCTTTCATGACCTAAGACTTGCACTTCACTCTTCCCTCTTACTAATCAAATGTATTTATATAGCCCTTACATCAGCTGATATCTCAAAGTGCTGTACAGAAACTAGCTCTGACTTTGCTGATAGCTATGAGCAAAACTGTACTTACTGTGATATGGGGTTGTCCCAAATAGCTATCTTAAGATGAATGCACTAACTGTAAGTCGTTCTGGAGAAGGGCGTCTGCTAAATGACTAAAATGTGTAGGCCTGGACTCACTCAAAGGAACATGGAACAGAAGGGTGGTTGGAGAATGACTATTTTATTGAAGTTTTCTAAATTTAGACTCCAGGACTGTTTTGAAAGGCTTGAGTATATTTTACAGAACCTGGTGCACATATTCTGAAAATCCTCAGTTTAATATAGAGTACTTTTTTGCTTTATATTTGTTTTGTATTAAATAACATGTTTACATGTTACTACAAATGGATTATTTAGTTGAATATATCCAATAATTTTGTGCAACAGGACTTGTATAATGAAAACTTAGTATAAAATGTGTGTATTTGGCTTTTTGTAATGACTGCATTTGTAAGAACTTGTGCACTATCAAAATAATGTACAGAGCTTGCTAAAACGAAAGAAGTGATACACCCAAGTGTATGGCTAATGTAGACTCTACCAAATATGTTTTATAACTCACCCAAGATAGACAACAGCCTGTCACAATGGACAGAATAAGCAAGGAGGTGGGCAGATCCAAGCTTGAGCTAGCGAGAGCCTAACTACAAGTATTTGCATATTTCCGTTTGGGAACGCCTACTCTGCATTAACTCAATACGCCCTTGTACTCCTTCTGAGCAATGCTGTTTGAAACATTGGCAAAGGGTAAAGTCTACAAAACTAAGTCCACTCTGTTCATAACAGATTCTAGTTTTGGAAACAAAACTTTATTGAGATCAAATGTTTCATCGATAAGAAAAGTAGAGTCTCGGCCAGAATCCATCTCACTCCATCAAGCCGGCCACTGGGCTTCTTCTCAACACCATATTTGATAGTGTATGAAAACTCCAACTGGATGCTTCACATTTATTCATCTGGTGAAATATCTGTCTTATGACTGTGACTATACTGTACATTTTCACTGGCTCTGAAAACAGCCCTCCTAGTGGACACAGGAAGTTACCACCACAGTGACTGCAGTGAATAGTCAGTGATACACCCACACCCTTTAACAATAACCCTTAACCTTTTACATTTCAACCAATCGAAAGGGGGAGGGGGGGTAGTTAAACAGCTGTGTTTTTCTAAAATTGTACAAATAAATGAAAAAATGAAATGTCTTGAGTCAATAAGTATTCAAACCCTTTGTTATGGCAAGCCTAAATAAGTTCAGGAGTAAACATTTGCTTAACATAAGTTGCAAGGACTCAGTCTGTGTGAATAATAGTGTTTAACATGATTTGTGAATGACTACCTCATCTCTGTACCTCACACATAAAATTGTCTGTAAGGTCCCTTGGTCGAACAGTGAATTACAAACACAGGTTCAACCACAAAGACCATGAAAGAAAACGGTGGTTTGATTCATTCTGAGAATTGCCACATTCAGTTCTTCAACCCATGGTAATGTTGGAAGGTTAGTGTACATATAATTATAATAGGGAGAATAGTGTACAATAGTAAGCTATAGCCTTGTCTATTGCCTGCATTAACCATGGAACTGTGATGACAGCCAAGTATTGCGCCATGTATCTCTTTAAAACTTATGGCTTGGTCTGCGCTCCGCTCCATAATGATTTAATTAGCCTACATTTTTATATTATCAACTGTTACTAATGATCCTCAGCAACAACCACATTGCTGTGAAAGCATTTACAGAGGAAGCAAATTAATGCAAATTAAACAATTTAATTTAATGATAATTTAGGCTATACCAACCAAAGGGAATTAACACTAAATTGGCAGCTGGATATGTGTGGTTATTAGGCCTACTGAAGGTCGATACTGATAGTGGCTAATATTTAACATGATAGAAATAGGAAACAGAGAATGCCGGTGTAGCCTATAATTAAGTCATTCGAGAGGGCCCATCCCTGCATGTTAAAAGGCTGTACAATTTAAATTCTGCATAATGGCACATTATTTCTTAAACTTTACTGTGGGAAAGTTGATATGTTGATATGCTTCATTTTGCTGCCAAATGACTGGTTTCACATTTGTCTCCTGCGATTATGAGGTAAAATACAGTATATCTAGAACAAGAGTAATTTATATTTACAATTTCCTTATCCAAACGGATTACTCATTTACCTAGCTCTTATCAATAGCTCTTATCAAGTTGTAAATTACAGTGCATTGAGAATGGTGTTATTTCTACCGGAAAAAATAAGTAGGTGCTTTTTCCACTCGGAACCGGTAGGTGCACAAGACCTTATTCATGGTTTCCTGATGCGTAAAGGTGGTGGAATTATTCTGGAATTAAGTCAAGGTCAGAATACCATATATCTGTAGCAGTGGAGGCTCCTCAGAAGAGGAAAGGGAGAAATATCCTCAGTAAATTTCAGAAGAAAAGAATTGTGAAACATTAAAAAAGTTGTAATTTTTAGATTAAACTATACTAAATATATTCACGTCACCAAATAGTTGATTAAAACACACTGTATCAGATCATTTATATTGTACTGAAAGCATAAGCTACAGCTAGCTAGCACTGCAGTGCATAAAATGTTGTGAGTAGTTGACTCAAAGAGAGAGAAAGACAATAGTTTAATGGTTTTGAACAAATTCAGTTCTTTAAAGATCAAGGTCAAGCCAGAGAGAGATTTATTTTCTATACTTGCACATGGAGCTAGCTAGTTTAGCCTAAACAAACACTCAGCTCAAACAGAGGGATGCTATGTTAGCTAGCTGGCTTTCCAACATTGGAACTCTTCCAAGTCAAGGTAAGCTTAATTTATTGCTATCGGGGCCTGCCAGTATAACTGCTAAACTGCTTGCTGACTGTACACTCTACTGTATGATTGTAGCAGGTTTACTAACGTGTTGGTTCTAGTAGCTATGTTGACTAGCTATGACGTTAGCTAATATGGTTACAATGATAAACCATGTTATGTTTTTTTCGCCTGGTCACAAATAGCTCGTGTTGTGCACTGAAGTCCACACGTGAAGGGAAAAGGTGAGAGGAGAAGAGCGCATAGATGCGAGAAGGAATTCTACAACAAGTAAAATGATCATGCTGTTTGTATGTTACTGCTATGAAAGTTCATTTTTTATTTAACCTTTATTTAACTAGCCAAGTCAGTTAAGAACAAATTCTTATTTACAATGACGGCCTACCAAAAGGCAAAAGGCCTCCTGCGGGGATGGGGTTCAAATAAAAAATATAGGACAAAATATACATCACGAGAAGAGAGACAACACTACATAAAGAGAGACCTAAGAAAACAACATAGCATGGCAGCAACACATGACAACACAGCATGGTAGCAACACAACATGACAACTACATGGTATCAACACAACATGGCATCAGCACAAAACAGGGTACAAACATTATTGGGCACAGACAACAGCACAAAGGGCAAGAAGGTAGGGACAACAATACATCACGTAAAGCAGCCACAACTGTCAGTAAGAGTGTCCATGATTGAGTCTATGAATGAAGAGATTGCGATAAAACTGTCCTGTTCGAGTGTTTATTGCAGCTTGTCCCAGTCGCTAGCTGCAGCGAACTGAAAAGAAGAGCAACCCAGGGATGGGTGTGCTTTGGGGACCTTTAACAGAATGTGACTGGCAGAACAAGTGTTGTATGTGGAGGATGAGGGCTGCAGTAGATATCTCAGATGGGGGGAGTGAGGCCTTAAGAGAGTTTTATAAATAAGCGTCAACCAGTGGGTCTTGCGACGAGTATACAGAGATGACCAGTTTACAAAGGAGTATAGAGTGCAGTGATGTGTCCTATTAGGAGCATTGGTGGCAAATCTGATGACCGAATGGTAAAGAACATCTAGCCGTTCGAAAGCACCCTTACCTGCCAATCTATAAATTACATCTCCATAATCTACCATGGGTAGGGTGGTCATCTGTATCAGGGTAAGTTTGGCAGCTGGGGTGAAAGAGGAGTGATTACAATAGAGGAAACCAAGTCTAGATTTAACTTTAGCCTGCAGCTGTGTTATGTGCTGAGAGAAGGACAGTTTACCGTCTAGCCGTACTCCCAAGTACTTGTATGAGGTGACTACCTCAAGCTGTAAACCCTCAAAGGTAGTAATCACACCTGTTGGGAGAGGGGCATTCTTCTTACCAAACCAGATGACCTTTGTTTTGGAGGTGTTCAGAACAAGGTTAAGGGCAGAGAAAGCTTGTTGGGACACTAAGAAAGCTTTGTTGTAGAGCGTTTAACACAACATCCAAGTGTGAGGCCAGCTGAGTACAAGACTGTATCAACTGCATATAAAAGTATGAGAGAGCTTCCTACTGCCTGAGCTATGTTTTTGATGTAAATTGAGTAGAGCGTGGGGCCTAGGATCGAGCATTGGGGTACACCCTCGGTGACAGGCAGTGGCTGAGACAGCAGATGTTCTGACTTTATACACTGCACTTTTTGAGAGAGGTAGTTAGCAAACCAGGCCAAAGGCCCCTCAGAGACACAAATACTCCTTAGCCGGCCCACAAGAATGGAATGGTCTACCATATCAAAAGCTTTGGCCAAGTCAATAAAAATAGCAGCACATATTGCTTAGGATCAAGAGCAACGGTGACATCATTGAGGACCTTTAGGGTTGCAGTGACACATCCATAACCTGAGCGGAAACCAGATTCCATACCAGAGAGAATACTATAGACATCAAGAAAGCCAGTCAATTGATTATTGACAAGTTTTTCCAACACTTGATAAATAGGGCAAAATAGAAATAGGCCTATAACAGTTAGGATCAGCTTGATCTCCCCCTTTAAATAAAGGAACGAACCATGGCTGCCTACCAAGCAGTGGGAGCCTTCCCCAGAGAGGAGAGACAGGTTAAAATGGTCAGAGATACGCTTGGTGATTATAGGGACAGCAATCTTAAAGAAGAAAGGGTCTAAACCATCTGACCGAGATGTTTTAGCACCTCGGACTCAGTGACCGTCTGCAGGGAGAAACTTTGTAGCGGGACAGGGGAAAAATATGGAGGAGCATCAGGGCTAGTTGCATTAGAAGGGGTGGGAGATGAGGACATATTGGATGGGCAAGGAGGCATATAGGAATCAAATAGAGTCAAATAGGAATCCTGACTTAATTTTCGTGGTGATTTAAAAAGCTCAGCCATGTGCTTTGTGTCAGTAACAACCACATCATCAACTTTAAGGGACATGGGCAGCTGTGAGGAGGAGGGATTATTCTCCAGGCCAATTGTGCGTCGCCCCACGGACCGGTCGCGGCCGGCTGCGACAGAGCCTGGGCGCAAACCCAGAGCCTCTGGTGGCACAGCTAGCGCTGCGATGCAGTGCCCTAGACCACTGCGCCACCCGGGAGGCCCAAAAGTCTTGTTTTTAACTGGTTGACTAATGATTACACCCTAGATCAGCTAGAAGCAGGCAAGAGTATGCAAGGCAGTATTGAATGTGTCACTGTCAACTTGATTAGTCATTTTTTCCTCGACCTGTGCACCTACATTGTAAACTTTAATTTATAGGCTAGGTTGTAGCAACCTCATGATAGGTATCGGGAAAATTTGAGTATCATGTAGTAGCCAAAACCTAGCGCAGTTACATTGAGCTGGGTGAATGGAATATGAACGACAGTCATCCAATATGCTAAAATAGAAGTAAGGCCATGTTCATTTAAAAAAATTGGCCTCCCTCATCTTAAACGTCACTGATCAGTGAGTTTTAAGCTTTTCTTTTAGGCTATTTAGAGAAAAAGATGTCTTGGATGCTTTGCTAGCAATAGACAACATTAAATCCACAGGGGCTGACCAATTGCACCCTGGTCTGCTTAAGTGTGCAGTGCCCATCATTGTTGGCTCAATAATTCACATGTTTTATTTAACATTGTTATCATTGTTAACATTAGGGAAATAGGCTTTTGTGCTGCCACTCCATAAAGGTGGGGATAGTAATGATCTTAATTAAACATGATCACCCCATTTCAAGACTTCCTTGTCTAGCTAAGATTCTTGAATCATTGGTAAATGTACAGCTTTGTTCTTTTTTTAATCTGAGAAATGTATTTTGAATATAAATCAATCAGGGTTTAAGCCTGGGCATAGTACTATTACAACAACCACTTTAGTTGTTTATGATCTTGTCAATGCTTTAGACACTAAAATAAAATGTGCTGCTTTGTTTGTGTACATGTCAAAAGCTTTTGATACTGTTGATCATGCAATTTTATTGAATAAGTTGTCCTCGATAGGCCTGAGCTCTGAGCCTGTTCTTGGTTTCATTATTATTTTAGTAACAGAACTCAGGCTATCGTGATGGATGGGGTTAAATCTGAATTTCTTGAAGTGCATAAAGGTGTACCAAAGGGGTCGATTTTGGGACCTGTTCTCGTCACTATTTATATAACCACCATTGGTCAATCAGTAAAAAATTGTGAACTTCATCTATATTTGGATGATCTTATTATGTATGCTATTTCCCCGATTGTTGATCTCGCTGTGTCAAAACTACAGCCAGATTTTATAGCTACACTACTGGTAACAAGTTTTAGTCTTTATTTTCTACATTGCACATCAAAACGATGACATAACACATATGGAATCATGTAGTAACCAAAAAAGTGTTAGACAAATCAAAATATATTTTATATTTGAGATTCTTCAAAGTAGCCACCCTTTGCCTTGATGCCAGCTTTGCACACACTTGGCATTGTCTCAACCAGCTTCATGAGTCATGCTTTTCCAACAGTCTTGAAGGAGTTCCCACATATGCTGAGCACTTTTATTAAAAATTTAAAACTGAAATATTACATTTACATAAGTATTCAGACCCTTTACTCAGTACTTTGAAGCAACTTTGGCAGTGATTACAGCCTCGAGTCTTCTTGTGTATGATGCTACAAGCTTGGCACACCTGTATTTGGGGAGTTTCTCCCATTCTTCTCTGCAGATCCTCTCAAGCTCTGGCAGGTTGGATGGGGAGCGTTGCTGCACGGCTATTTTCAGGCCTCTCAAGAGATGTTCGATCGGGTTCAAGTCCGGGCTCTGGTGGGCCACTCAAGGACATTCAGAGACTTGTCCCGAAGCCACTCCTGCATTGTCTTGACTGTGTACACCAGTCTGAGGTCCTGAGCGCTCTACAGCAGGTTTTCATCAAGGATCTCTCTGTAGTTCGCTCCGTTCATCTTTCCCTTGACCCTGACTAGTCTCCCAGTCCCTGCCGCTGAAAAACATCCCCACAGCATGATGCTGCCACCACCATGCTTCCCCGTAGGGATGGTGCCAGGGTTCTTTCAGATGTGACACTTGGCATTCAGACCAAAGAGTTCAATTTTCATCAGACCAGAGAATCTTGTTACACATGGTCTGAGAGTCTTTAGGTGCCTTTTGGCGAACTTCAAGCAAGCTGTCATGTGCCTTTTACTGAGGAGTGGCTTCCGCCCACATGCAGGAATTGCGGGCCACAATTGCACCTTCTCTGCTGGCTTCCCTTGTATTTAATGCTATGGACAGCAACAATGTCATACTCTTTTTGACCAGACAGCATCAGATAGATACAGCACACATACTGAGACAGAGGGGTGCTGTTTCGATCGTTTGGATGCTTTCTCCAGTGAGATACATTCAGCCTCTTGCAAATTGAAGAAACATTCTGAAACACAGAGAGACTAAAGCAAACATTTTTGGGGAAGCCTGTATTCTTCCCTTGGCATCAATGAATACACACCACTGATAATTAATATACTGTAGGCCTACAGCTTGCCATACAATGTGTGACTATTTTTTGAAGACCTTTAAAAAACGTGACCCGGAAGTGATTCTTTACTGACGCTAGTTTCACACAGGTTTGTTTGTATCGATTTGATTTATACAGTTCGATATACCCAATATATCATTCACTGTGCACATTTTCCATAATTTTCGCCGTAAATGTTAATTTACAAAGTACACCGGACGGGACTCTGAAGGAGTGCAAAAATCTGTGACCCGGAAGTACATCGTTACCCTTGCCTGTGTGACAGCGTTAGCTGCTGGAAACATGTTAGGTACTTCTTGTTAGTTTTTTTCAAGTTTAGTCAGGCTTCTGTTTAACTAACCATTTGCTTTGTTTTTTATCGGGTCCACGCTCTAAGCTCAGGTAATATGCAAAAGAACTGTGTATTGTATTGTCACCTAGCTAACGACTGTAGTTAGCAGGTGCGTCGCATTATAAATAGTTTGCATAGCTAACAGTTAGCTACGTAATGAGTCAACTAGCTACAGCTGGGCTGGCTGTAGTACATCAACTATCAAGTCGTTTTTATTCGTGTACATTTATGCCACGTTCACAAGCTAGTCGGAACTAGGAAACTCGAAACGTCCAACTTGCAAATTGGTGTGAACGCGGCATATATTTATTGACACACTTTCTCTAAACATTAACACGCATCGCTTATTGTACGCTTTCATATCGGCGAGAAATAATTTTCAAAAAACAAAAGGTGACATTTACTACACCTTTTTATAGGGGTAGTGTTCACACATGGCCATATCTCCATGTTACATCGCTTGTTTACAGAAAAAAATAGGCAGCTAACCTGTGCTAATTACTTATCTGACGTGCTCCGAACCCCTGTGTATAAGCATAACTGGTGAGTGTAGTTCGTCAGCTGGAGGCACACAGTATGTGGATCTGTGCAAAACTGCTAAGGTAAGTGTAGTCTCACAAACTCTAGGCGGCATTTTCAGTCATTAACTTCGCCCACGATTACTGTGTGAACTACAATCTGAACTACTCTGTTTTAACGTTTTCTAAAAAGTCAATCATCATCGCTGTGATTCGTATTTCGAAACATATGGCCCTTTTATCAGCGAGAGAGAATCCTTAAAATAAAAAAGTTACACTTACTCACCAGTTTTACATATTCGAGGTACAGCTCCATCAATCTAACTGGTGCCCCCTGTATATAGCCTCGCTATTGTTATTTTACTGCTGCTCTGTTTTTCTTAACAGCGTTGTTGGTTAAGGGCTTGTATGTAAGTAAGCATTTCACTGTAAGGTCTACACCTGTTGTATTCGGCGCATCTGACAAATTACATTTGCTTTGTAGGTGCCTCCATCTGACTAAACTACACTTTCTCTACACTTCCCAAGTTACACTTACATTCAGGTGTTTGGAGCATCCTAGATAGCTAATTAGCACAGGTGGACCCCTTGTCTTCCGTAAACAAGTTCTGGAACATGGCGATATGGCCATGTAGGAACACTAACCCTATCAAGGCGTCTATCAATTTCAACTTTTGTTTAAGAAATATATTTATTGCTCATATGAAAGAAAAGGTCCTTATGCTTCCCGAAACTGTAGTTTTTGTCTTTTATTTTGTACACCAATTTCAAACAGCTGAAAAGACAATATTTGTTGTTAATGAGAATATATTTTACAGTGGTTTAATTGTACAATGATTGCTTGTTTTGTCACATATACTGAACTTAGGCAGACTTCAAATTTTAGCAACCATGAAATGGAGGAGCGGTTTCTGTATGTTGCACCTTTAATTTTAAAGTCAATCTCAGGAACTAGCCAGGAATATGCATACCCTCAAATAGCGGATCATAAAACATAAACAGTGGAGCAAATCCCTTCATTACATTTTCACATGGCCACAACAGGTTAGAACAGTTGCACCTATTTCAGTCCACGTTGAGCACTGCCAGTAACTATGCAATATTCTACTATATGCGACATAAGTGTAAACCATCTTTGCTATAGCTTTCAGCCAGCTGTAGACGTGGAAAGATGCGGGGCATAGACATCCTGGAGAATTTTGAGATCTACATCCCCAAAGAGGCAGAGGTGAAAATCACCTCTATTCTGACTCTGCCAACCTCTATCTTGAGAAGGATGGGAGTGCCCCATTCTCAGGGTGGCAGTGCAAAGAGCGTTTCCTCGCCTTTGGCCACGTGGATCTCGCCAGTGGTCATCCGAGAGAGAGGCTGTTCACCGGCCAGCCCCACAGTGGATACAGCCAAGATTAACCTGACCTCAATGGTGACCAAGGAACCCAAGGCAGCCCAGGGTCCCTTCTTGATCCCATTTGTCTCCTCCAGCGGCACAGCCTTCAATGTCCTCAGGGAGTTCTTGCCCTCCAGACAGAACTTCCAGCAGGGTACTGCCACCCAGATTGACCCCCTCCCTCATGGCCTGCCCCCTGTCCCCCACCAGGATGCCATCATCATCCACAAGGGGAGGATCTTCCTGTCAATCAAGAAAGCAAAGACTATCAGAGGAAAGAGGCAGCACAGACCTGACCTGAATAACTTGTTGTCTTCCGAGGCCCCTCAGACCACACAGCGAAAACTGATCTTCCTCTCACCTGCCAGGAAGAGCCAGAAGAAGGTAAGACCCTGCCATCTCCTGCTATCCTTACTGTTGCTCCCTCCTGACTGTACCCCATGCTCTTGAGAAATGTCTGCTTATGTATGTTAATATGAGACTTGAAACTGTTTGTGATATCAACATGATCTACTTGCTTGAAACTAGACGTCCTTGTGAGGTGTATATTTTTACAGAAAGCTGAATTCTTGTATTTTGATCTCTTCCCCACCCCCTTGGCTTACCACCACCTTATCTTACCACCTCAGTCCTACCCCACATCTCCAAAGCAGTCTCCTAAAAAGCCCCAGGGGAAGTGGGCATTGCTGCAGAGGTTCGGCCTGACCCACCAAGTCCAGGTGAAGTTGTCCAGAATCCCCCAGGGGGACATTGAGCCACAGCAGTCTGGCGAACAGGGTCACTCAGCGGAAGAGGATCATAACACAGAGCAAGTGGGTACTATTGTCTCAGCTGTGCCATAGCATGTCAGTACCAGATGTGTATGTGATATGAATCTCCTTGGCACGGCATTATTTATTTTGCTGATCAATTAATATCTTATAACTTGGCAAATAAATCATTACAAAATGGACAGCCTATTTCCACCTTGTGGTATTTGTGCTGTAGTTAATAAAGGCTAGGTTGAGATGAATATATGCTGCTGATAAACCCCACAAAGGTAGTCGGTCACTTATTGGACTTTAAATATAGCTATTTTTGTTGTTGCTTTTTTAGCCTGTTGGTAAAGTTTCCAGGGAGCTGTCCTTTAACACACATGTACAATTCTCACATCTCCTCTCATAGAGATCAAGAAAACTGGTCTAAGTCAAAATGTTAATTCCTGTCTCTACCTATTTTCTTTTTTTCTTTTCCACCATAGGATCAAGTTATACGGAAGTTATTGAACGCCAACAGGTTGTTAAAGGAGACACCTGGCAGATGTCCTGAACAGGAGATGGAGTTGGTGACTCAAGAGGAAAACAAGCCTTTGAATGAGGAGACCCAAGAATCATTATCAAAGACAGCAAATCGGCACCCTTGCTCAAGCGAAGGCTTTCAGGGCAGAGGTGGGATTACCAGTGAGACATATGATGATGCTGAGGAGGAGCCTGAGGAAGAGGGATGTCACAATTTGGGTAGTGTCAAACAACGACGAGTTGGGGACAAAGGTAAGAGTGGGGCAGAGGGCCAAGCCACCAATGGGGATGAGTCTGAGGTGGAAGATCTCTCTGTTACGGCTGTTGCTTTGAGTGACAGCTTACCTCCACCAGAGGCCCTGAATGCAGACCAAAGCAGTGATACGGTTATGCAAGTTGACTTCACGGGGGACAGTGTTCAGAGTTGGACGGCGGAGTTCCCAATCATACCCGCTCTAGCCCCCACCCCCAAACAGCACCATGGTTTTGACTTTGAGCATTCGGCCCGTGAGGAGAGGATCAACCGTATCAGGGCCAAACTGAGAGAGAGCGAGGCTGCCCTCAACAACCTGCGCTCTCCAAGTTGACTGTCTTCAAAGTGGGAAACAATTATTTCAAGGGCCCTCAGATGTTGAATGCCATGAACGATTATTCCACACACTTTCATTTGTTAAGCGCTGCTAGAACATCCATTCTGTAACTTTTTTTTTTAAATGTTGGAACCCATAAACTTCTCCACTCCTTATCTTCCAAGACCTGTGATCCATCTTTGATGGGCAAAAATATTTTACGTTAGAAATAAGTCAAATCTAAATTATATAATTTTATTAGAAAATTCAAAAGGACTTTTTACTTTTTGTTTGATTATATCTGATGTGAAAGCAACGTTTGTTTGCTTAAACTTGCCCAGCTATCGAATTTGAAGATTAGTTATTAGAGTTGCAGTTATTCTTTTAAGGGCCGGATTCAGACTTTTTTTTACACTTTTTGATTTACGCAGTTCTCAGTTGTTGGTATTCAGAATTGATGGGCTTTACAGGTGTGGCTCCCTTGCACTCACTACATTTATATAATTAAAATACTGAAACCCCACCCACTTGCTGGGCAACAGATTTTCTTGTTGAGGATTCCATTTAAATACAGTGTACCTTTTTTAAAGCTACAATATGTACATTTTTGTGGCGACCAGACCAAATTCTCATAGAAATGTGTTTTATAGATCTGTCATTCTCATTGAAAGTAAGTCTAAGAAGCAGTTCTGTGTGCCATTTCTATGCTTCCCGTTCGTAAGTTTAGAATTTGCGTCTTTCGGTTTTGTACACCAGATTCAAACCGCTGACAGCTGGTTTAGATGGTACAATGGTTTTCTACACCAAACATTGCTTGTTTTGTCACAATCTGAAATAAAGCAAACTTTAAATTTTAGCAACCATAAAATGGCAGAGCGGTTTCTGAATATTGCACCTTTAATTCAAATGTTCTCGAATATAGAATATATTGAGAGAACGAGATCAGAATAGGGATCAATGAAAGTCACATACTGCGTTGTCTTGGCTGTGTGCTTAGGGTTGTTGTGCTGTTGGAAGGGGAACCTTTGCCACAGTGTGAGGTCCTGAGCGCTCTTTAGCAGGTTTTCATCAAGGATCTTTCTGTACTTTGCTCTATTCATCTTTCACTCAATCCTGACTAGTCTCACAGTTCCTAGTTCCTGCCACTGAAAAACATCCCCACAGCATGATGCTGCCACCACCATTCTGCACAGTAGGGATGGTGCCAGGTTTCCTCCAGACGTGACGCTTGGCATTCAGACTAAATAGTTCAAGCTTGGTTTCATCAGACCAGAGAATCTTGTTTCTCATGGTTTGAGTCTTCAGGTGCTTTTTTGGCAAACTCCAAGTGGGCTATCATGTGCTTTTTTACTGAGGAGTGGCTTCTGTCTGGCCACTCTACCATAAAGGCCTGATTGGTGGAGTGCTGCATAGATGGCTGTCCTTCTGGAAGGCTCTTCCCATCTCCACAGAGTAACTCTGGAGCTCTGTCAGTGACCATTGGGTTCTTGGTCACCAACCGGAGCAAGGCTCTTCTCCCCCGATTGCTCAGTTTGGCCAGGCAACCAACTCTAGAAAGAGTCTTGGTGGTTCCAAACTTCTTCCATTTAAGAATGATGGAGGTCCCTTTCAATGTTGTAGACATTTTTTGATGGCCTTCCCCAGATCTGTGCCTTGACATGATCCTGTCTCGGAGCTCTACGGACAATTCCTTTGACTTCATGGCTTGGTTTTTGCTTTGAAATGCACTGTCAACAGTGGGACCTTTTTATATAGACAGGTGTGTACCTTTCCAAATCCAACTTACCACAGGTGGACTCCAAGTTGTAGAAACATCTCAAGGATGATCAATGAGCACAATTTAAAATCCCATAGCAAAGGGTCTTAATATATTTGCAAAAATGTTTAAGCCTGTTTTCGCTTTGTCAATATTGGGTATTGTGTGTAGATGAGGAAAATAAGGCTGTCACGTAACAAAGTGGAAAGTGAAGGGGTCTGAACTTTCCGAATGCAATGTATGTAAGCCTATTGCTAGTGACCCTCTGGATTAACCACACTTATGTGACAGGAAAGACGGGTAAACTAACCATGTAATGGTTAGGACTAACTAAAGTGATAGTATGTGGGTATTACTGACGGTGGCTAATATTTAATTCAATAGAAATTGTCAAAACAAACCACTGATAAGTTGGGGCATATAATTGAAACATTCTAGAGTGCATAAATCATCTCGGTAGGTTCGGAGTTACTGTCAGTGTGCACAGGTTACCATAGGCTCCAGCCTCGGCTTGGATCTCCAAATTCAGCCCCCACAAATGATGAAGCCATAGGCCTACAATTATAATTTTGAATAACATCACTGCTGTTTATAATTCATCGTGGAAAAACCTGACAAGTTTACATGCTTTTCAGTTTGCTGAAATATGACTAGTTTCACATTTTGTCGCCAGTGATCATAAGGTAAAATGTATCTAAAGCAATTAAATAATATTTACTATCCCCTTATCCAAATGGATTACTCATTTACCTAGCTCTTATCAATGTATAAATGAGAGTGCATGGAGATTGGTGTTATTTTTATTGGGGGGGAAATAATTAGCTTTTCCACTTGGAACTGGCAGGTTGCTCGATCATCACAGTTTCCTCATGATTAAAGGTGGTGGCATTATGAGGGAATTCAGTCAAGTTCAGAATACAGCGTACCTGTAAGAGACACCACCACACCTTCATTTCTTTGATTGCCACATTAAATGCTTACCTTAGCTGGCACTGGCATTTCCCCTAGCACAAGATCAAGGTCAGAATACGCAGAGAGAAGTGCCTAAAAACGGAATAAAGTTCCATCCACATGTGTGTAACTGGTCTGAATTCCCCCTTTAGAGACACAATTAGTTACATTTTTTTCCCCCTTCACATTTTGAACATTGTCACTTGTGTTAAAAGTATAAGTTGTATCCTATTCTCCCCCCAGTTGGAACAGTATTTATACTGCGGGTTGAATATTTTCTGTTTTCAAGATGTTTGTTAGATGATACTGCACAAGTTATTACTAGATGCTGAAAATGAGTCCCTCTCAAGTTGTTACATTTATAAGTGGAGGAATCCTTCAGAAGCACAACACCCAGGTCGCCACCTGTGGCAGCAAAGTCTTACTGTGATAGACTAGTCAATGGGAAGTTTGAGTTCTGCCAAATAACTTTGTTTTGTGTAGTCTCATTACATTGACCTTGTGCAATAAAGCAACTAATGTTTGTATGAAGGCATCATTTTGTTATTTTTTTGGTTTTGTGTATCACACACGATCTGCATTTCCTCACCAGTAACATCTCTCCTGAACGCCACGTGCTATGTGTTCACTCTTACTCCCAGACAGTGTGCTGTAATGACGAACGTACAGTGTTGTCAGTTTACTATTTGGATGGTTGCCCAGAAGGGCCATGGGTCGAAAGTCATGACAGCAGTCAATGGGGTCGTAATTTTTTGGGCTGTTGTGTGACGGAGAAAATCTCTGGAACTGTCTAACTTATCAGGAACCACATTTTATATGTGACAATCCTCTGAGTTGCACAGTTTGACAGTAAAAAAAAAGACCTGGCTCGACCCAAATGATGGCAGTGGTGAACATACAATGTAATGTAAGTCCATCTCTTTCTCTTGTTACACCAAATTTGGCCTTTGAGGCCAGCCGCTTCTATTGGGCTTTTAATCAGCAAGTTTAGACTTGGGATACCGGGGTCATGTCTATGGCACACTGAATCAAACTATTCTGTTTGGCAATGGGAAAATAGAACTTCAGGAAGTACCTCGTTTTCAAAGCATTTTCTCGTACTGAACATGGCCAGATGTGTGAACTCTGGCCAATTAACTAATCGAGTAAAATTAGACACGGGTTGGATTCAATCCATATCGCCGAAGATATGTGAAGGTAATTAACGATGTGGCGTGAATGCAGTCTCCAGAACCATGGAAATTTTGCCTTTTAATAGTGGATCTTCAGCGCTGCAAATTGAATAGAGCCGGCCCTTAGTGTCTTTTCTCTAATCAATCATAGTGTGCAAAGTAAAGGCTTACCTTGGCCTATACAGTGTAAGTCATTGTAAGTACTGGAGGTCAGCCTAGGTTAAAGTATTTTACAACCTGCGAAACCTTTTCAATTACCCTGGTCCACGATTTGATCTGATCTTGTTTGGCATGACAATGAGAGGCAGGAAGTTGGCATGATAGTACTTTTGATTTGGACACGATTCAATAGTTTACACCCTTCCTCTTTCGGCCAGGGAGAATGCCTAGAATGGAGGGAGGGAGCTACTGAGCTACTGGTCCTTCCCCTCTGGTTGAGTATAAGACTGCAGCTCCAAGGCCTTACCTTCTCTATGCCTAGACAGACAGACAGACAAGATGCACTCCTCTGAGCCCTCACTACACTGGTCGTCTGCCAAAGGATGTACACTGAAGGTATGTGCGGTCACTCAGGAGAACATTGAACTAATTCTGGAACAGTGGTTATTGACATGTATTTGTACTGTGAAATTTCAGGAGGTTTGATTTGGAGATAGTTTATTGAGCATGCTTTAGTCCAGGAATAGATTTATGCTAATCTGTCTGGGAAACTGGCCCAAAGTAGAAGTTGAATAAAGCTATTGGTCCCTAGTGACCCAATGTATTTTCTTTACAGATATTGAAAACAGTTTTTAGGTTACAAACAGTACAATATCCTTGCTCTTATGTGGAGTTGTGGCTTTGCAGAAATTGAAATGTGATATTTTCACTGCATAGCATTTAAATATCCACCTACATGGTGGCAAATTTAGGGATGCACAGTTTAGCAAGTTCACATGATGCATCTTTGGCTGTGTGGGATGCAGTGAAATAACATCTACCCAGTGGCTGCAAAGTGTTGTATTTGTTTGAATGTTATGAGCTGGAGGCCCTTCACCTCCAGCTCATGACATTCCTATCAGCAGATTGCACCATAGAAATAAAATATATTTATGTTCTGCACTGCAACTCATTTGCCCAGTGGGTTCATTCAGTTGTTGTATTGCAATAATTATCTGCATGGACAATTTTGACATTAGTGCAGCTCAAAATTAGTAGGTGCTGCTTGTCACCCTTAATAATGTACTTTCTATGAGCGATGTATACACTTCATTATGATGCCATATCTAATCTACATGCATATTTGCTGCTTTTTCTGCAAGGAAGAACTTGGTATTGAAGGAGCAATTATGTCCTCAGTTGTAAAGCATCAGAGGATTGGATGCAATGTTGTCTACTTTTGGGTCCCTGAGATGTGTATATGTGAATGAAGTTTACAGGTGTAATGTAGGCTTCAGTAGAAATGGAGCGTCCTCCTCTCTACGGTATCTTTCTAGAGGGGAGGGCAGAGTAGCCTTGCCAGAGTGACAGAAAGAGCGTGGGAGGCGGTGGTTGTATTTTAAGGCTGCTATCATCCATAATTCTATCTTAGCTGAATTATGAATCTTTATTTTGTAACTCACTGTACTAAAACAAGCATCAAGGTTAATACGGGGTAACCGCTATGTGCTCTTTGCTTGATAAGGATAATTTTGGGGGGAATGTTTGTTGCCATGCTTTGGTTTGTAATAGCTGTTTTGATAGTGTGCACATGGAGACTCCTACTTTGTTGGGTTGAATGTCTTTTGTCTTGAATATTTATGATGATGAGTTTCCTTGCTTATCAACTAAATAATAATCTATAAGTACTGACTGCCAATTGTTAAGCTTTATTACAGTGAAACTTATAACCAGAAAATAAATTATTATTTTTAGGTTTTATGCCACCTGTTTGCCCAAATTATTGTGGAAAAGTATGATTAAGCCTACGCTAAAAAATGTTTTATCTTCAACTCAATAGAGCCTAATGTTTTTGTATATGTTAATGTGCTGGTGTTAATAATGTAGTGGCAGCTTGGACAAGACCGTTGTGTTCAGTCAGATGAGTGGTGCTAGATATTGATTATTAAAGTGCATTCTTTCTTAGGTGCTATGTTGGCGGAGTGTTGGTGTGCTGTACTCCATCTTGTGCCTTGCAGCTCTACCAGACCATGCAGAGTCAAGAGCACGTTGTGGATCTGAACTTGTTGCCCACCTAGAGTTTGTGTGCGGAGACCGTGGATTTTACAGAGGTATGGTTCCCTGTTGTCCCCTTTTGTGCTGCTACTTGCCATTTAATGTCCTGCTGTTTAGATAGTATGCTCCCTCTTTCTGTCAGAGAAACGCCATATGGTCACTGAATCCCACTGCTGACACCAGTGTTACAACTCAATGCTCAGAAGAAAACGTATACTGGGACATTTCTTACAGGCAAATAGCCATTCATTTGAAGGGGGAAAAAAGTATCCATGCTGAGACTTTAGCAGTAAGACCAGACATTACTATCCATAAGCCCTCTCACCTAATCACCTTTACCCTTATTCCACCAAGGCCACTTTCACAGCCTGATATCATGTTTCTTTCTCATCCAACAAGATGACAGAGTGCTTACAAGGAACATTTTGCCAACACTAGAGCGATAGCCGTAGCTATAACAATAAATAATACAACTGATTATGTGCAATTTTATGTAAAGGGAAGTGTATTAAACAGGGGAAAAAAGCTTTGAGAACTGCAGTAGGGGAGAGTGGGGTAAGTTGAGCCACGCTTGTTTCTAGGAAACCATACACAAAATGTATCATTTGACCAAATATTTAGGAAGGGGTCATCATTTTATGTAGTATGTGAAGAAAGAAATCACATGGAAAATTTGGTAAGCAAGTTGGGTCCAAAAAACATGTATTTTTACCAAGTCAAATGAATTTGTGTTAGGAGTTTCATTCTTGTATCTACATCAAAGTAGATCATTTCAATATTGTTCTATACATCAAATGGGGTCTCTAAGCTTCAACATGATGTCCTACACCTAGCAAGAAAGTGCATCCTTCTACTGTATACTGAACAAAAATATAAATGCAACAATTTCAAAGAGTTTGCTGAGTTAGTTCATAAGGAAATCAGTCAATTTCACGTCACTGGTGCAGCCCTGCCAATCAGAATAATTTTTTTTTCATTGCAGACAGAAATACTCTTCAGCACCCTTCAGTAGATGATAAATTATGCTTAATTCTCTGGCAACAGCTCTGGTGGATATTCCTGCAGTCAGCATGCCAATTGTATGCTCCCTCAACTTGAGGCACATTTTAGTGGCCTATCATTGTCCCCAGTATAAGGTGCATATGTGTAATGATCATGCTGTGATATGCCACACCTGTCAGATGGTTAGATTTAACTTGAAAAATTATACAATGCTCACTGACAGGGATGTAAACAAATGTGTGCTCAACATTTTAGAGAAATAAGCTTTTGGTGCGTACGGAAAATGTCTGTCTTATATTTCAGCTCATGAAACATGGGACCAACACTTTACATGTTGCGTTTTATATTTTTGTTCAGTATAGCTGTGTGGGCTAATATAGTCTAAATGTTTGCTTGGGGTAAGTTGAGCTAATGGTTGAGTGAATTTAAGTGTTTTCTTCCCAGGCGTAATGCAAGCAAGGCATTAACGCTTGGGTATGAGATAACATCTGGGCCTGGCCTATGTCATGTTAAAAAAAAAAGAAGCACAAAGTGTTGGAGATAAAGATATAGATGGTTTTAAAAAGGCAGTGGTAATATTTAATTCAACACAGAAATGTATATCCTGCTTAAGTTAACCTGGCTCAATTTACCCCATACCCAGGGTATGTTGTGCCAAGAGACCCCTTTTGGACAAGCTATGTTTTCAAAACTGTGATGTTTTGGGCAGCAGGTAGCCTAGTGGTTAGTGTTGGACTAGTAACCGGAAGGTTGCAAGATCGAATCCAAGAGCTGACAAGGTAAAAATCTGTCGTTCTGCCCCTGAACAAGGCAGTTAACCCACTGTTCCTAGGCCGTCATTGAAAATAAGAATTTGTTCTTAACTGACTTGCCTAGTTAAATAAAGGTAAACAACGTAATTAGAGCAGTAAAAATAAACGTTTGTCATACCCTTGGTATACGGTTTGATATACCACGGCTGTCAGCCAATCAGCATTTAGGGCTCGAACCACTCAGTTTATAATTACATACAAAAACATACTTTATACTGTTCTAATTATGTTGGTAACCAGTACATTTTTTTTATGATTTTGTCAAATATAAAGTATATAGATGGCCAAAAGAAATATCCGTCAGAAGTTTTACACATCATACACCTTTGCCAAATACATTTAAACTATTTTTCACAATTTCTGACATTTAATCATAGTAAAAGTTAGGATCACCACTTTATTTTAAGAATGTGAAATGTCAGAATAATAGTGGAGAGAATGATTTATTTATTTCATCACATTCCCAGTGGGTCAGAAGTTTACATGCACTCAATTGGTATTTGGTATCATTGCCTTTTAAATTGCTTAACTTGGGTCAAACGTTTCGGGTATCCTTCCACAAGCTTCCCACAATAAGTTGGGTGAATTTTAGCCCATTCCTCCTGACAGCTGGTGTGACTGAGTCAGGTTTGTAGGCCTCCTTGTTCCACACACATTTTCAGTTCTTTCCACAAATTTTCTATAGGATTGAGGTCAGGGCTTTGATTGCCACTCCAATACCTTGACCTTGTTGTTCTTAAGCCGTTTTTCCACAACTTTGGAAGTATGCTTGGGGTCATTGTCCATTTGGAAGACCCATTTGCGACCAAGCTTTAACTTCCTGACTGATGTCTTGAGATGTTGCTTCAATATATCCACATCATTTTCCTACCTCATGATGCCATCTTATTTTGTGAAGTGCACCAGACCCTCCTGCAGCAAAGCACCCCCACACCATGATGCTGCCACCCCCGTGCTTCACGGTTGGGATGGTGTTCTTCGGCTTGCAAGCCTCCCCCTTTTTCCTCCAAACATAGCGATGGTCATTATGGCCAAACAGTTCTATTTTTGTTTAATTTCACCAAAAAGTACGATCTTTGTCCCCATGTGCAGTTGCAATCCGTAGTCTGGCTTTTTTATACCGGTTTTGGAGCAGTGGTTTCGTCCTTGCTGAGAAGCCTTTCAGGGTATGTCGATATAGGACTAGTTTTACTGTGGATATAGGTACTTTTGTACCTGTTTCCTCCAGCATCTTCACAGCATCTGTTGTTCTGGGATTGATTTGCACTTTTCGCACCAAAGTATGTTCATCTCTTGGAGACAGATTGTGTTTCCTTCCTGAGCGGTATGACTGCTGCGTGGTCCCATGGTGTTAATACTTGTGTACTATTGTTTGTACAGATCAACATGGTACCTTCAGGTGTTTTGGAAATTGCTCCCAAGGATGAACCAAACTTGTGGAGGTCTACAATTTTTTTTCTGAGGTCTTGGCTGATTTCTTTTGATTTTCCCATGATGGCAAAGAGGCGCTGACTTTGAAGGTAGGCCTTGAAATACATCCACAGGTACACCTCTAATTGACTCAAATTATGTCAATTAGCCTATCAGAAGTTTCTAAAGCCATGACCTACTTTCTGGAATTCTCCAAGCTGTTTAAAGACAGTCAATTTAGTGTATGTAAAGTTCTGACCCACTGGAATTGTGATACAGTGAATTATAAGTTAAATTATCTGTCAAACAATTGTTGAAAAATTACTTTTGTCATGCACAAAGTAGATGTCCTAACCGACTTGCCAAAACTATAATTTAACAAGACATTTGTGTAGTGGTTGAAAAACAAGTTTTGATGACTCCAACCTAAGTGTATGTAAACTTCCGACTTCAACTGTAAGTACTGTAACGACCCTGGGTTTATGAAATATTTGTACTTAAGTACTTCATGTTACTGCTAATTGGTCAATGGCGTTAGTACTTCATATGATCAAGACCATTCTTCTTGCATGCTACATATTTAAAGTGCACTCAAACAGATATTTATCTTATTTCAGTCTTTTGGAGCTAATGTTAGTTCCTCTTAAAACACTGACAGCAGATCACGATTTCATGGTAGGCTGTGTTTAAATTTTAGATAGAAGCAGGCCATTGGCTGCCTTCATCACGAGGGGTATATACGGGAGTTCTGATTGGTTCCAAGTTTAGCAGTTTGCAAGTTTGCCTGAGCAGACAGTTGACATATACCTTTCTGAGGAAATTTGCAAGAATTGAAGGTGCCAACAAACTAACAGTAATTATAATAATATTTAATTGTCATATTAAAAAAAAAACAGCTCCTCCCTCGACGTAGGTCGATCAACTTCCTGATTTTTCAGCTTCAGCCCACCACCTACTAGATGTGTATGCAACTCTTCAAGACGGTGCATTGTTTCACGATCTGATCCAAATACTTTTTTTTCTTGTTACAGCACCGAATGGACTTCGGTCCACCCGAGGGAATGGTCCTCGCCTCAGAGGGAATGGGACTCGGATGAGAGGGAAGGGAATTGTGGAGCAGTGTTGCTTAAAGGCCTGTGACCTGCAGCATTTGGAGAGCTACTGCGCAAAGCCAAAGCGGAGCCGACGACACGTTCCCCTCACGCCTCAGCAAGTTATGGTAAGAGACCTCACTTGAGTATCAACCAGTGGCGGATTTAGGTATAAGCGGCATCTTGCCCGGGCTGCCCGCACATTTTTTGTAATGGTGTCATTTGCGCGATCGGTTTTCTATCGCTCATTTGCACGTTACGTCAATGATATCCTGTCACCGTGTGGGACTGTGAGTCAATTAACCTTGTCGGATTGGGCGCCCTGATTTCTAATTTGTGAGCTAGGCAGGCTACTGCCTGGGAAGGTCTCCCACTCAGAAGTACGAGGTGGGCGGGGGTTTACTTTGTACAGTACTAATGCAATTAGTAAAATCAGTCACACTACAAAATGCTACCAAATAAACCACGATGCATTCATAATACTGTGAATATATAGTTTTGATGCTCCAGTGCCAAATCATCGCAAATTTGTTTTTATTTGTGTTTGTTACTACTTTTTGATATTTGAGTCTTATTTTTGTATATATTTGTGGTGTTCCAAATGTCTGAATAAAAAGGGAGGGTTTGCCCAGGGTGCTGTACAAGCTAGAACCGCTGCTGGTATCAGTCCCATAGAAATGCTAAGTCAACCTCATTCTAAAGCTCTTACTTGGAAGGCCTTGGAATTGGTGTTTGAAAAGTTGAGTCCAACCATCTGTCGAGCACGTCCATTAAGTTTAACACATGCACACACATACTAGAGGGGACAGCACATCCACAGGGTGTGGCTACTATTTCAAACCAGTAGCTCCCTCAATCTTGAATGTAAAACAACCTGTATTTTCTTTGTCATTTCTAGGAGGAGCAATTTCAGACTGTTTTTCGGAGGAGAATAATGAACCACTGGAAACTTGAGTCAAGTCATGATGAAGAGCGGCAGATCCACAGTGTGCATCATCAAAATAAAGTGCCTTACGGACACCGGAGACCTCAAAGGGTTAGTGCTGAGGGGAACACAGCAAAAACACCAGACAAGGACTCCCTCAGACTCAAGAAATCCCTTCAAAGCAGCAGCAACAACACTGTGGCCATTGTGATCTTTGACCTTTTTTGAGTCCAGCATTTCAAGAAACTGAGATGAACAGTCTGAACTGGGTGCAAAATATCTCTGATCCTTTTATTATTAGCTGTGAGACTGACAAGTCAATCCAGTACACCCAATGCACTTTAAAACTCTAGGCAGAGGAACTAAGAGAAAAAATGCAATGATCTAGTTCTGCTTTGTCATGTTATAAATTAAACATTATTTTGGGTATATAATAAATTATGCTTAAGTTGCAGGACTTGTCCTGGAAATGTTCAGTACCCCTGATGTTCTTTAGCAGCATGCCAAATAGTGTACATTTGTTTAAATTCTTCTTGCATTCTAACAATAGCACAATTATGTGAATGCATTATAAATAAAGGGGAAGAAGTTATCAAAAACTTGGATGCAAATGGATCTTCCAGCAAGACCATGACCCCAAGCACACAAAATCCACAGAGAAACAGTTAATTGGCTGCAAAATCAACATTTTACAATGGCCATCTCATTCTCTGGACTTGAAACCAGTTGAAAATGTGTGGTTTGTGTTGAGGGCTGTCGATAAGCACAGATGAATATCAAGGATCTGGAAAGACTTTGTATGGAGTAATGGTCCAAGATCCCTCCCAATGTGTTCTACAATCTTAAACATTTTAGATAGGGCTCAGTGTCGTTATCCTCGCAAGGTGCGGTATTGAAAACGGGTGTCAATTTTTACCCCTAACTTTTAGGGAAAAAAAGGTTACTTAAAGTTTCTCTGAACAATTGTATTATAAAATAATGTAAATGTACAATATACAGTAGCTCAGTATTTAAATTATTTATTTTATACAATCATTTTTGCTCATTTAAGGCTGTCAATCATTTCAGACCCCACTGTATTTCATAAATTAAAGCACTACCATATTTCATATGCATATGACTTTTGTATTGATAACCTCACTTTATACTAGTATCACCACAAGCACTGCAAATAGCAGCACTGGGTTCCAATTTAAACAGCATCAGTACACTTGATTTGCGTTTAACCTGTATTTTGTCTCACCATGTCTTTATCTTTGAATATGAATCGTATGTGCCTTATGTACAGGCCCCTTCTGTGACTTGATGACTTACTATAATTATTTACTGTTGCCATGCCTCAGGCCAGGGCTAATGTTTATGAATGGAGACAATCTTTTTAAAACTATTTATTACAATGTATCTGCTTTAAAGCCAAAGTGAAGAGTGAATGAAGAGTGAACCATTATGCTGCTATGTATTTGAATGCTTTTTTTTTGTTAACTTTTTTTTTTTTTACACGCCTTTCTCCCCAATTCCGTGGTGTCCAATTGGGAGTATAAAATAATGTCAATGTACAATTGTCTTGTCTTATCGCTGCAACTCCCGCACAGACTCGGGAGAGGCGAAGGTCGAGAGCCGTGCGCCCTCCGAAACAACCCATCCGAGCCGCATTTGAGTGCTTGACGTATACAAAAAGTGTAGATTGCAATTTGTTCAACGCTTCTTGTTTTGTACTTTGACTACTTTGGAAGTGTTCACAATATTTGATGTAATACAATGTATGCCACCACCTGACTTCTGGCTATTTGTGTCTTGTCATTCAAATCCTATTTTATGTAATTTGCTAGAGGCTAGTACAATTCACAAGTGCCACAATAACTACATTCATTATTAATCTTTCCATTACCTTCCTCCTGTCTGAAGGCTGTGCAGGGCAGAAAACTGTAATTTGCTACAGTCAAGAGCCCGACCCCCAGTAGAACTCCATTGTACCATAAACAACTCCAAATGTTACTTTGAGTCAATTAGAATATAATCTGTTTAAGAAGCATCAATAATTGTGTCGAGTGGAATGTAGAGTAAATGTCCACAATAGGTTTCTAAGGATCACAGGCCACCACACAGACAAGGTTTAAATGTTTAGAGTTCTTTACTTCAAATCTCAGAAGTACACAATCACAAACCAAAATCAAAGGTCTGTGCTCCTGGACGAGTGTCCAGGATGGCCACAGCCAACTCCCGTCGGTTGCTCGTCTGCCGTTGGTTAGTTTCACTGTTGGTAGTTTGGCAGTCGCTCCCTGTCGTCTGTTGTCATCAAGCGTCTATGGAACCCAGCCCATGTCCTGGTTCATTGCAGGGGGAGAGGAAAACAAGCATGACAAGGGAGCCATTCTGAACAGATGTGTTCGACCACACTCACGTTTGGTCCCCCTCTGGCTGCAAGGTCATTGGTGGCTGGGTATGACATGGTCCCAGTGAAGTTTGTGGCGGAAGCGGCAGCTTTCAAACTCTGTGATTTTCCGGCAGATCCTCTACTTTCCTCACCTCAACATAAAACACTTTTTGCACTGCTTTCAGCCTGGAAACTTCAACCGGTCTCACTTGCACAGGACATTTCTGGTCCCCAGCAACATGGTCAATTGAAACACTTTCCCCACGGACTCTACACACTCCTTTGTCCCATGCCCTCCTACACACTTCTCACACCTCAGAATCTCCCTTTAACATACTGCTGCAACAAAACCGTAAACTTGGTACCTGAAACATCATAGTGGGTTTGGTTACCACAGGATAACTTTTATTTATTTAACCATTATTTAACTAGGCAAGTCAGTTAAGAACAAATTCTTATTCACAATGACGGCCTACACAACTTATATACCCTAGCATGAGTTTATCCGGCAAACACTCTGCATCAAAACTCAGAAAGACAGACCAGGTCAGTCTCAAGGCCCTCACCTGGTCTGCATCGAAACAAACGGCATGCATCAGACACAGAATCCTCAACTTCAGTCAATCCACCTCAGCGCCACCCCAGTTATCACTCCTTTCAGCGGCGCTCTGCTCTGGAGAGCAGAACACAGCTCTCGCCCAGAGTCACGTAAGCGCCTTCTCCCTCTGGGCAGCAGACACACAAAAAATGTAATAAACACAAGTCCACTTCTGGATACTTTGCCCAAATTGAAAGAACCAAAATCCTTCTTCACCCAGCCCGATACCACAAATGGATCACCAAAAGACATGGATCCACTTTCTCCACAAACCATACTCCCACTGGGCCAGAGTCATCTCGGGCATTTTCCTGATAATTGGGGTGAGGCTCGGAAGCTTTCACCTCACCTGTTGGCGGTTTTTCCCTCTTCATTTCTGTCAGGTTAAATTTCTGAGAGTTCACTGTCCGTCAACTGCTCAACATTTTCAGGAGCGGAACATGTAATTATCTCTCCTGTACTTGACTCAAAGGAGAAAGTACTCAGCTTGTATTTCACAGATTAACCTTTGAACCTTTCACCCTTCTTTCTGCCTTGTGTCATCTCACCAGCTGCCATCTTGCCCACTGGCACCTCCTCCAGCAGCAGCTCCAGAACTGGAAGTTAGTTGATCAGGCCCAGGTGTGACAGGCCTGAGCCAACTCCGGTCTCCAAGGAGACCAGCCAAGGGGGAGGTTTACAATAAATCAATTAGAAAGTTCATAAGGAGGTACCGACACAGCAAACCATGGAAGTTCATGCAAATTAGAATAAGGCACGCAAACTATGTTAAATAAAAGGTCACTGCAAACTCAAAATACTGACTGTCCAAACAGTAAGTTAGAAGTGACCAAATCGGATGTGTGTGTTCAGACAGCAGTTATTTGCCGACATGTCTACGCTAGTTGTCATAGTAATGACGGGTGTGCACAGTGGTGTATGCTGATTGGTGGTGGTGCTCATGCTTCCTATCACTCAGCAGTTATGAGGCAAGCTAAGGTGACAACATTCCTGCCATGGTCATTTCTCAGTTGCTTTGAATGTTCAAAATCATAGTGTAAGTACATTTTTAAAGCCTCAAAGGTTAAGATGATCCAATTTTCAAAAACAAGTCATTTTTGGCTAGCCACATCAAACAACTAGCTAGCTAGGCACTGTAGCCATTTAACTTTCGAGCACATTCACACAATTGTTTGTAAACAATTAGCTAGTTAGCTACCATATGTTCTTGTCAAAGCTGTCAACAAAGTAGCTATCAAGCAGCAAGATATGACAAATAATCTAAAAACCACTTGAAGGCAAATAAATCATATTTCACCATTTGAAGGTGGTTTTAAATGTGGCTTAAAATATCTGATTCCAAGTGCTGTTTGGTGTTCAGACTGCAAGAAAAAGAACAGATTCGAATCAGATATGCAAAAAAAAAGATTTTTTTTATTTGATTTGAGTCACTACACCCCACTACGCCAGGGTGAACAAGGCTTTAGCTGCGCTTGAGTTGAGAAGGTTTAGGGTTTACCCTGATCATTTTCCATAAAGAATAGTGTGCTATCTGGGGTTTCACATATGAATAAGCAAAACACTACATCCTCTCCCTCCCTCCCAGAGCAAAATTGGTTGATCACTGGTGGCAAAAAGAGAGCCAGAGGAAGGGGATGCAGAGCGGAATGACACAAATGTGTCACATAGTGTAACTGTTACAAATCATTGTGTCTGTAAGGTTTTTGGTGCTATCTGCTTCATGGCAGTCCATTGTGGCAAATCTGGTCAAAATTGATGGCAGTGGGAAATTGACCTAAAATGAGGCAGAGATGGTTTAACTTGGATGCTTACAGCAGTCCAAAAGTGATCCATGTACACTTGAATAGATCAAATGTCACAACAATTTTTATTTATTTATTATACCTTTATTTAACTAGGCAAGTCAGTTTAGAACTAATTCTTATTTTCAATGATGGCCTAGGAACACTGGGTTAACTGCCTTGTTCAGGGGCAGAACAACAGATTTTTACCTTGCCGCAATCTTGCAACCTTTCGGTTACTAGTCCAACCCTCTAACCACTAGGCTACCTGCTGCCCCACTAAACAATAACAGGGGATTTGTCCAAAATTGGTCCTGCCTACTACTTACTAAAACTACATACTGTACTAATAGTACTACATACTATTTGGAATGTACTGTTTAGTAAAAACATATGCAGTATGCATAGCTACAGGAAGGGGGTGGGAGTTGGTTTTTTTTGCATGCTCTACAGATGGCTATGTCAGTCCACTCAGAAGGACTAGTAAAGGCCCAGTGCACTACATTTGTGAAGAAAACCATATTTTTTATTCTTTTTTTTTTTAAACTGATTTTTCAAGGGGTGCTGCAACACCCCGACTTCCCACGGATATGGAAGCATGCAAATAAATATCAACATACTACTAATCCATACTGAGAAGGCGTCATACAATACACAATCCCGCTTGTTCCTCGCCATTCATACATTTTTGTAGAGCTCGTCCCCTATTTTTATTAACAGCTGTTGTCAAAACACACGTGAGTGTGACAAGACAATTCTCTTCCTCAATAGTGTGCAGCGAATCCTACTGGATGAAAAGCCTAAATCAGAGGATGCATGTCAGCAAAGGATGCATGTCAGCACCAGATATAAACAGGGCTTATAAGACCTCTGCACCATGCTGGGTAGCATTGCGCCCTTTCTCCTCAGTAGGTTGTTGGTAATCTCAGTTGTTTCTGAGTTCCGGTTAGGAGTGCAAAGGGCAGTGAAGCTTTTCTCTAAGAATTTATGGCGCTTCTACTAGATGCACCTAGTGTGGAGAGTGGATTTTCTGCAGGATATTAGTAGGATTTTATGGGAATATTGCATGGGCTGGAGGGCAACATGTTGCACCTTAAAAGGCTGAAAGCAACAACAGCAGCCTGCAAAATACTTGGTTTATTTCAGAACTGCAGGTGCAGAGCAAGTTGAAATTCTATGTTAAACACGTTCAATTCAACAGTGTTTAGATTATTGTTGAGCACCCAGGTATAGCTTCCTTCTTTTACATAACTGTGACTACTGCATTTCACACACTGTCGCCAACGCAAACTGTCTGTCGTCTCACATAATATTCACTGAATTCCCCTCTCCTGACACCGACATGACACATCAACAAGACTGGTCCAAACCGGATTTCACCCTTTCATTCAGTTTGAAACATCCATTTTCCAGCACAAGGAGATGGAACTGGCCTTTTTAATATAGCGACTGAGTAACAGCTGCTCAGGCACTTGATAACCGCCTAAGTAAAGAGCCTGTTTCCCTGCGCCTGCCTGCGTCATTAGGCTACTCCAGATAGGGCCGTTCACTCCCCTATTTCACTTCGGTCCTCTTCTCTGATAATGCCCACAGTTATATTTGATCTCCATAGCCAGGAATGAACCCAGGTTCCCAGGGCAAAAAACAAGAAGGGAAAGTGTGCACTGTCACCAACGGCTACATAGTAATAACTCTCTCTCAGTAACCTGTTGCACAACAGACAGTTGAGTTTTGCCAAGCTCAGCAAATCTAAGATGTGACATTTAGCAGTGAGGCAGAGTTTGTGAGACAGTGGGCTTGTGCAATGGAATAAGTCAGTGCATGACTTTGATGGTGACATACAGTGCCTTGCAAAAGTATTCATCCTCCTTGGTGTTTTTCCTATTTTGTTGCATTTGGATTTTATGTAATGGACATACACAAAATATTCCAAATTGGTGAAGTGAAATGAATAAAATAACTTGTCTCAAAAAATAAAAAACTGAAAAGTGGTGCGTGCATGTGAATTCACCCCCTTTTGCTATGAGGGCCAAACCCTCCCTAACCCGGGCGGCGCTAGGCCAATTGTGCGTCGCCCCACGGACCTCCCGGTCGCGGCCGGCTGCGACAGAGCCTGGGTGCGGACCCAGAGTCCCTGGTGGCACAGCTAGCACTGCAATGCAGTGCCCTAGACCACTGTGCCACCTGGGAGGCAAAAATGTAGCTTTTTGGCCATTAAGGAAAACACTATGTCTGACGCAAACACAACACCTCTCATCACCCCGAGAACATCATCCCCACAGTGAAGCATGGTGGTGGCAGCATCATGCTGAGGGGGATGTTTTTAGTTGGCAGGGACTGGGGAAACTGGTCAGAATTTAAGGAATGATGGATGGTGCAAAATACAGGGAAATTCTTGAGGGAAACCTGTTTCAGTCTTCCATAGATTTGAGACTGGGACAGAGGTTCACCTTCCAGCAGGACAATGACCCTACGCATACTGCTAAAGCAACACTCAAGTGGTTGAAGGGGAAACATTTAAATGTCTTGGAATGGCCTAGTCAAAGCCCAGACCTCAATCCAATTGAGAATATGTGGTATGACTTAAAGACTGCTGTACACCAACGGAACCCATCCAACTTGAAGGAGCTGGAGCAGTTGTGCCTTGAATGGGCAAAAATCCCAGTGGCTAGATGTGCCAAGCTTATAGTGACATACCCCAAGAGACATGCAGCTGAAATTACTGCAAAGGGTGGCTCTACAAAGTATTGACTTTACGGGGGTGAATAGTTATGCACGCTCAAGTTCAGTTTTTTTGTCTTATTTCTTGTATGTTTCACAAAAAATATTTTGCATTTTCAAAGTGGTAGGCATGTTGTGTAAATCAAAAGATACAAACCCCCCCAAAAAACTATTTTAATTCCAGGTTGTAAGGTAATAAAATAGGAAAAATGCCTAGGGGATGAATACTTTCGCAAACCACTATCTACGTTGGGCTGCAAAGAGTCTTTCAATGTGGTTGGAAAGAATCCTTTGGAAAAATTAAAAACAGAGGCACTGAGGACATGCCGCTCTCCCCTTCCTGCTACAATCTCAGCCTCACTTCAGTTATCAACCTGCAGACCAGCTGCACAGTGCACACACAGTTTGAATGGCCATGGGCCCTGCCTGCCAGTGCTGCCTTCAACAGATAATTTGTTCCTTACCCCTCTCCCTTAGTCCTAACCATTTGATGTTTACATACTTGTGTGTATATATACCCTTGTGTGTGTATATATAAGTCTATGTGGACACCCCTTCAAATGAGTGGATTTGGCTATTTCAGCCATACTCGTTTCTGACAGGTGTATAAAATAGAGCACACAGCCATGCAATCTCCATAGACAAACATTGGCAGTAGAATGAGCTTACTGAAGAGCTCAGAGACTTTCAAAGTGGCACCGTCATGGCACCTTTCCAACAAGTCTGTTCGTCAAATTTCTGCTCTGCTAGAGCTGCCCCGGTCAACTGTAAGTGCTGTTATTGTGAAGTGGAAATGTCTAGGAGCAACAATGGCTTATCCACGAAGTGGTCGGCCACAACCTCACAGAACATGACTGCCAACTGCTGAAGTACGTACCATGTAAAAATGGTCTATTCTTCGGGAGCAACACTCACTATCGAGTTCGAAACTGCCTCTGGAAGCAACGTCAGCACAATAACTGTTCGTCTGGAGCTTCAGCTGGCACTCCGAGCGATGAATCTGGGTTTGGCGGCTGCCAGGAGAACACTACCTGCCCAAATGCATAGTGCCAACTGTAAAGTTTGGTGGAGGAGGAATAATGGTCTGGGGCTGTTTTTCATGGTTTGGGCTAGGCCCCTTACTTCCAGTAAAAGGAAATATCAACGCTACAGCATACAATGACGTTCTAGACGATTCTGTGCTCCCAACTTAGTGGCTACAGTTTGGGGAAGGCCCTTTCCTGTTTCAACAAGACACTGCCCCCGTTCTTCCACATTGAAATGGTGTGGAAGAACTTGACTGGCCTGCACAGAGCCCTGACCTCAACTCCATCAAACACCTTTGGGAGGAATTGGAATGCCGACTGTGAACCAGGACTAATTGCCCAACATGAGTGCCCGTCCTCACTATGCTCTTGTGGCTGAATGGAAGCAAGTCCCTGCTGTAATGTTCTAACATCTAGTGGACAGCCTTCCCAGAAGAGTGGAGGCTGTTATATCAGCAAAGAGGGGACCAACTCCATATTAATACCCATGATTTTGGATGTAGATGTTTGACGAGTGGGTGTCCACATACACTACATGACCAAAAGTATCTTTAAGGTGGAAGAAAGATGGTGTAAGCTCCACCACTGCACGGATTTTAACCGACTGCTTCGATCTGCCAACATCCAAGGGTTTGAGCCAATGGCAAGGGCTAGAGAGCAATTTGGGACCAGCTGTCAGAATCCTCAAAGTCAATGGGCACGTTTAAGTACAAGTCCTGTGTCTGGTGTCTGTGCTGCTCCTGTACCACACATCATTTATCTTAAAGCCTTTTGTCTTGTGTTTTTAACATGTTTTTTTTCTCAATATAATGAAGTACTGTTTTTAAATATCACTGTATTTCACCTATTGTAAGATGTGCACAGGAATGTCCAATGTATTTGTCAATGTGCAAGTTCTGAGATATCAGGATATAAAGGTAAAAACATTTTCTTTATCTGGAAATTCCTGTGGAGGACACGTTCAAAAACCCCATTCACGCGCACATCAAACACAGTCCCAGAGAATACTGCCCATGCTGCTGGTGGGTCATCAAGATGGCCACTGCCACCACTTGACGATCGCTCCATTGGTTGGTTGGTTGGTTGGTTGGTTGGTTGGTTGGTTGGTTCATTCGTTCGTCAGTAGTCGGTTGCCAGTCTTTCTGCATCGTCCGTTGTCATCAAGTGTATATGGCACTCAGACCATGAGCCAGGCCCATGCAGGCGAAAGAGATGGGAGAGAAAAAAACATGCATGAGCAGGGACTTAATCTGACCACAAGTATTCAACCACACGTTTGGTCCCCCTCTGGATGCAGGTCATTGGCAGCTGTGGTTCTGCATTGGTGTTATCCCTCCAGCAGCAGCCCGAGAATAAACTGAAAGCTCCATTTTAAGGTAGCTCGTTAGTTGATCAATTCTCATCAGGAGTCTACAATAAATCAATTAAGAAAACAACGAAGAGAAACACAGCAAACCAAGGTAAATCATAGAAAGTAACAAGGTACTCAATTTCTAAATGAAAATTCACTGCAAACTCTCAATACATATGAAAATCACACAAAAAAGGTCTGGCCTGCAATACTAGGGAGGAACATATCATTCTACTGACTTCAAGGAAATAGGCTTACATGCTACAAACCATTCTTTTTGCTATAGGATGGTACTATTTCACAGAGGAATTAAATTCTACCCATATGAATAATGCTTACTTGAGTCCACACAGGCACAATATAACATGAGTTGGAAATCGGATTTGAACAACTTGAGTGTGAACAGAGCCATGGTCAACTGAAACCCACCTGGTCCTGATAAACGCACCTGCTGTGTCACACAGCTGTGCTTGTTGCAATGGGAGTTTTTGTCAACAACTTTCTAATTGAGCCAGGACAGTGGGAAAAGCTGGCCATTCAAAACCACAGACCAAGGGCTCTATTCAATCTGTAAAGTGCTACAGATTCCGCTATATACATTTTAAGGTAATTTCCGATTGAGCCAACATAGCAGCATTTACCATGAATGCAGTCTCTGCTAAAGCTGAAACATTGCCTTTAAATTCCAGTCATGCTGTAAAGCTGAACTTCCACTTTGTCGATTGAATAGAGCCCCTAATCATCTTTGTATAGTGTGACAGGGCAAAACCACTAAATGTCCTGAATAGGAACATACTGTAGGAATTCTTCAGGGGCATCTGATTGAAACATATTTGTTTGTTATTCTGTCAGTCTGACTATTGATATGTTTGTTTAACATCAAGTCCAAAACAAAACGTCTTGGTTGGTTTACTGGAGAAACATGACGAAATGCTTGAAAAAAGGACAAGGACCATTCGCTGTTGATTAGATGGCGGTTAAATTCCAAGTCTAGACATTGACCTTTTCTGGGGGGAGTGACCAGACTTAGTGGCACTTGCAGAACGCACAGTGACAGACGTGGTAAAAAATAAATATCTCTGTTATCTAAAACAGGGCCTGAAGGGTAAGAATGATATGAGTGACAGGATGAGCAAGACCATTGAGATTAATTAAAGGAGAGGGAATGACATGAAGATTCTAGGGACAGAACAGACATGACTGTGGTCCTATATGTGTTTTCACCAGTCAATCTTGTCTCATTTAGTGCGTTTTAGGCCATTTTTGTGCCACTAGTTTTTGCGGGATGTATGATTAAAGCTTGTTTATGAAGAGCAACCTCAATCTCCTTGTGTGTGTGTGTGTGTGTGTGTGTGTGTGTGTGTGTGTGTGTGTGTGTGTGTGTGTGTGTGTGTGTGTAAGGATGTTGATGTCATTGTATATCTTCATTTCTGATTATTTCAAAACATTCATGCTGCAACAGATTTACCCTGAGCATCCGAGTGATGCATGCACTTTGAAATTGTTGCATGTTGCGTTTATAGTTTTGTTCAGTATATATATTTTTTTATCAGAGTGGTGGCTGTTTCCCTTTACATTGGTCTAAGATTTTACTGAGTTACGGTTCATAGGAGCGAATCAGTCAATTGAAATGAATGAATTAGGTCCTAATCGATGGATTTCACATGACTGGGCAGGGGCACAGCCATGGGTGGAACTGGGAGGGCATAAGCCCACCCACTTGGAAGCCAGGTCCACCCACTTCACATGTTACTTTTATATTTTTGTTCAGGATATATGGAACAGGTTAAGGGTTTATGGATGCTTTTTTTCTCTGTATAGATTTTATGGATTTATGCTGCAGTTCAGAAGAATATATAATGTTTTAACTTTCTTTACTTCTAACAGGATGTAAGTTATATTCTATTCTGTTCTAATCTACTGATGAACTAGAATGAAATTAATGGCCTGGTTGCTTCAGTTATCAAATGATACCATGAAAGACACATTGATAGGCTAGATTGAGACTATGCATCATGTACTGCAGCTTTTCCCGTTAGAGAACGTGCCACACTTGTCCACTAGATGGGGTCCTTGGCCATTAACTCCTGTTCATACTACAGAGTCGTTCATGAATTGTGGTGGCATTTGCATCTCTTGTCTTTGCAACCATGAAAAACACTTTAAAATAACAAAAATGTCCATGTTTTTGTTTATATTGAACTGTTTATCAATGATAAAACATAATGCAAGTCCTTTATACTGCAAAACTTTGTTTATGCATGGTGTAAAGTACTAAAGTTGTAGAGACATTTAGAGATATCTATTATTTTAAATGCTAGAAAGTGAACAAAAGTATTTGATATATTGCATAGTTCAATAAAAACAAAGACTATTCAGATAAAATAAAAATACTGGTATGGCGCTCATTGAAAACCACTCACTACAAACATATACAACGACCTTGAGCATTTCCTCTGGGAAGAGGTCGATATCAAATTAAATCAAATTGAATTATTAGCTAATCACACCTGTCATAAATTTGAGGATTCCATTGATAATTTGCTGTTACTCAATTTAAATGAAGGGAAATTATATTGTGGGCAAAATTATAAATCATTGTCACGCCTGCTCCCGCTCTTCCTCCCCCGGCGCTCGGGGACGCTAGGATTCCCAGCATTGTGCACTCAAGCCATCATCAGTACGCACACCTGCCTTCCCCCCGTCACGCGCATCAGCGATCATTGGACTCATGTGGACTCAATTACTTGTGTCATTACCTTCCCTATATCTGTCTGTTTCCTAGCTCTGTTCCCTGCTTCAGGATTAATTGTCTCATGTCTGTGTTACCTGTGTTCCGACACTGTTCCTGTCTTGTTTCCTTGTCTGTTCCCTTGTCTGTTCCCGAATAAATGTCTGACTCCCCTTACCTGCTTCTCCTGTCTGGCGTCGGTCCTTACAATCACATCACTTTAGTAAATTATTATTAAGGGTTAATGACCTTAGATGTGAGCATCTGTGACCTCATCAACAAACTAAAATGTCTCATTAGTGTTACCATCATTGGTGTTACTATTCCTACTGTTGGCACAATATTTTCATAATGGTAAGAAATCAATAGTTGCTACAGCCATTTTTGGACTTATAAATTAATATGTACCTATTGGTTCTTGAAAAATATAACTTATAAATGCCTTATGACCTTAGTTGAACTGTCGTACCCCATCAGAACCCAAAATATGTGACCGGTTTCAGGAAACTAGGCCTGTGTCGCACGTCACCACCTCACAGGAGACACTTGAAGATAATAAAAAAATGTAATCAAAATGCATCTTTTGGCAGAAATTCCATCTGGAATATGTGAACTTTCATGTGCTTTAATAACAAACTTGTATGCTATCTGTACATATGAATAAAATAAAAAAGGTCTAAGAAGAGTCTTGGTGGTTCTAAACTTCTTCCATTTAAGAATGATGGAGGCCACTGTGTTCTTGCGGACCTTCAATGCGGCAGACATTTTTTGGTACCCTTCCCCAGATCTGTGCCTCGACACAATCCTGTCTCGGATTTCCACAGACAATTCCTTCGACCTCATGGCTTGGTATTTGCTCTGACATGCACTGTCAGCAGTGGGACCTTATATAGATAGGTGTGTGCCATTCCAAATCATGTCCAATCAATGGAATTTACCACAGGTGGACTCCAATCAAGTTGTAGAAACATCTCAAGGATGATCAATGGAAACAGGATGCACCTGAGCTAAATTTCGAGTCTCATAGGAAAGGGTCTGAATACTTATGTAAATAAGGTATTTATGTTTTTTATTTTTTATAAATGTGCAAAACTGCTTTGTCATTATGGGCTATTGTGTGTAGATTGATGAGGGGGGAAATTATTTAGAATAAAGCTGTAACGTAGCAAAATATGGGAAAAGTCAAGGGGTCTGAATACTTTACTAAGGCACTGTAATCCTTTCTACCGCAGCTTTTTTTGAAAGATATCATGAAGAACTGAAAAAGGGTTGCTACTGCTCTCAACATTGCGCTGAATTTAACAGGCACTATCGACAAAGATCAGTGGGGAAAAGTTGTGATGGACTACTTTCTGGAGGACGATCTTGCATAAAAAAATAAATCAGACGATGAGGAAATCCCTGGATTAGGTCAAAACATTATAATTGAACCAGACATTGTAGAGTCTTCTGTTGACAATGATGGGGAAGAAATGGTAATCAACAGTGTTGTTGTCACAGAAGAAGTTGACTGAGTTTTGAAATCAGTGGAATCAGAGATACGATTGCCAAATGTGTAGTCGAAAAGTCGAAAAGAGAACAGAAGGCATTTTCATTTGTATTTATATTTAAATGGATCCCAATTAGCTGCTGCTAAGGCAGCACATACTCTCTCTGGGGTCCAGCAAAAATGAAGGCAGTAATATACATAATATACATTATAATAAAAAAGTAACATTAAAATACATTTTACAACAGATTTCCCAATACATCGTGTGCCTTCCACCCACTACTCTACTACAACACACAGTCCATGTGTGTATAGAGTGTATGTTGTGTGTTTTTGTACCTGTGTGTGTGAGACTCTTCACAGTCCTGCTGTTATGTTCAGTGGTTCTTCCTTTAAAAGTTTTGAGCTTGTGCCGAGACCGTTTGTGGTAGATGGTGGAAAATTGCGCAATTCTGGCAACAATGGCTGACACATGAGTCTCACTAGTGTTGAGTAATAAGTTGTGTAGGTCTCATTTATTTAAAGAGCATATTGAAGTTAGAAGCAATAGGATTTGAAGCAATAGCCTACAACTCTTTCAGACCGTTTCACACTGCTCTGAGACAAGCATGGGGACTGGTCTTGATAATCAATAAGATTGTTATTTTTACTGAATCTCCTTTTGGGAATTGATTAGACTACAATTATACAATTGGTGTGTAGAAATGTTATGCTCTTAGTGTAACCTTTATTTAACTAGGCAAGTCAGTTAAGAACAAATTCTTATTTATATGGACAGCCTACTCCTTCCTTCCTGTCAGGGAATTGAAGCACAGTCTCACGCATGCCCACACAACACAGGGATTCTTTAGCTAAATAGCCCGGTACTGTAGCCTATTCCCGTTGTCACGTTTCCATCCTAACGGCAACCCAGAGGGTTTTTAGTTTTTATTGGAATTGAAACACCATAATATAGAATCAGTCCCATATACTATGTTCTTACAAATAAAGGTTTTAAATTCTGTAGTACAGCCACTATCGAAGGCTATCAAATGCTTCTCAAAGATGCCCACCTCTGTAGTATGAGTTGGGATTATGGTTAATTGTTTAGCCAGCTAGCTACATGTCTAAACAAAAGACTCCACTATGCAAGTAACCATTTCGCTGTACTGTTTACACTTTCTGTATCCTGTGCATGTGACAAATAAACGTACATTCATCATGAATCAAGTCAACAATCTACTGACAAATCCTTTTCAATCCTTGTCATATGAAGAGAAATTATGGATAAAACAAATTGGTGCTCATCGGCCATTGGACATACACAATACACAACAAGTTGGAAATCACAAATTCAGTAATGAGTGGTTTGGAAGGAATCATATTATATATATTGTAAGAGCTTTCATTGTCTGCTTATATACCCCCTTTATTTATTCTACGTTTCTGACTTGGTGTACAGGGAGAAATCTGTATGAACAGCCCATGTTCTGAATTCTGCCGCTGTACATTTCAAAAGTGCTGAACAAATAGTTATATTGTCTACGTCCTTCCTTGCTCGCTCATTAATGTCTTAATCTAAATTACGGATTGCCTCTTTTCCGCTAGTCATCCCCTTATGCTATAGTTTGTACATCTCAATTGTCAGTAGAAACAACATTCATTTAAGCAAGTCAGCCATATCAGCTATGCTTTTTTTTAAAGCAGTAAATGAAACTGAATTAACTTTTTCGCTGATAGCCAGGTGTAGCAGTGGTAAGGTGTTGGGACTCTGCTGTTGGGACAGCTTTATGTAGGCCTCAACAGTTTGTGGGCACCGTTTGTCACCGTTATAGTGCAATTAATGTATTGTTTAGTGTTGTGTTGTGGCTTTGCTGGCATTCATCTAAAACATTTAATTTTTCAGCTAGCTTCCGCCCTCTGGGTACATTGTCTTCAATACAAAACCTAGGACGCTCATCGTTCTCACCCCCTTCCGTAGACTTACACAGTAATTATGACTTCCGGAGGGACGTCCTCCAACCTATCAAAGCTTTTGCAGCATGAACTGACATGTTGTCCACCCAATCAAAGGATCAGAGAAGGAATCTAGTACTGAAAGCTTAAGCTACAGCTAGATAGCACTGCAGTGCATAACATTTTATGAGTAGTTGACTCAAAGAGAGAGAAAGACAATAGTTTAACAGTTTTGAACAAATTAATTTAAAATTAAGGTGAAGCAAGAGACAGTGAGATATTTTGTCATTTATTTTCACTTTCACTTACTTAGCTAGCAAATGCAGCTAGCTAGTTTAGCCTGCTCAAACACCTGTCTCAAACAGAGGGATGCTATGTTAGCTAGCTGGCTATGACTATCCAACACAACACTGGAACTCTTCCAAGGTAAGCTTTTGGTTTTACTAATTTATTGCCACCAGGGCCCGTTTGTGTAACTGCTAAACTGCTTACTAACCATACACTGCGCTGCATGATTGTAGCGGGTTTACTAATGCATTTGTTCTATTAGCTATATTGACTATGACGTTACCTTAGCTAATATTGTGACAGCGATGTAGGCTGTGTGTTGCGGTTATGATATGGTTTGGCTTGGAAAAGTTTTTTCATCTGGTCATGTACAGCTGGTGTGTTATGCATTGAAGTCCACAAGTGAAGGGAAAAGGTGAGAGGGGGAGAGTGTGCAGATGCGAGAAGGAATACAACGTGGCTGCTATGAAAGTGTCACGACTTCCACCGAAGGTAGTTCCTCTCCCTGTTCGGGCGTCGCTCGGTGGTCGGCGTCTCCGGCCTACTAGCCATCACGATCCTTTTTTCCTTTTCTGTTTGTTTTGTCTTTGGTTCTTTCACACTTGGTTTCATTTGCCTTAATTTCTGTGTAGAATTAACCCTGTTGCCTGCCTAGGTTTGTGCAGGATTATTTATTGTGATGTTGCTCGTTTAGGTTGTGCCCATGTTGCTTCACATATTTTATACTGAGTATGTATATATTTAGGAGCTTTGTTTGTTCCTCCTTTCGTGAGTAACAGGTTTCTCTGTTGTTGAGGGCATTTGATTTTGGTATTGTACATACCTTACCTGTATGTTGATGGACTTGCCCATTAAAATTACGCATCTTGGACATCTCTGCTCTCCTGCGCCTGACTCCTTCACCCACCTTTAAACACAATCTTTCACAGAATCCTGCACCATCGATGGAGTCAGCAGGAGCTGACGCGCTCCCAACGTCTATGGAGGAGCGTGTTCAACCCCACAGGTGTTACACCGGCTGTGGACCGCAGTGGATCAGGTGATGGCGACGATGGAAAGATGAGAGAGAGGTGGCCTTTCTACACCTCCACCAGCCACACTACAAACCAGTACCACAACCCTCTCCTTCGTTGCCTGGTCCCAGTGTAATTTGACTCACGCTCCCGAGGGAGTACGATGGGACCGCCGGGTGCCAGGGGTTCTTAATCCAGATGGAGCTATACCTGGCAACCGTTCATCCGGCTCCTTCGGGAGGTGAGAGCATGAACGCCCTCATCTCCTGCCTCTCAGGCAAAGCCCTGGAGTGGGCCAACGTGGTGTGGAAAGATACAGACTCGGCAAGGGACCACTACCCAGAGTTCACCCACCGCTTTCGGGCCGAGTTGAACGTCTGTTCCATCTAAGGCAGGAGAAGAGGAGCGCACAGGGCCCCAGAGTTCGGGACCTTGGCCGCTGGCGCGGGATGAAACGACAGGGCCCTGATCAATCACTAAAGGTGCAGTTTGCGTCCGTAGGGAGCTAGCCTGTAGAGACACCACCCTCTCCTTGGACCAGCTGATAGACATGTCCATTCGGCTGGACAACTTGCTGGCGACCCGCGGACATCCGGATCGGGCCCTGTCAGTTTCATCCCCCAGCCCCTCCGCTCCAACGCCCATGGAGCTAGGAGATGCTGCAGCGAGGGCGACCAGAGGAGGAGCCCTTTCCTGTACCAGCTGTGGTCGTAGAGGGCACACTGCTTACCGGTGCTGGGGGGGTCCTTCTGGGAGTCGAGACGCCAGGCCGAGCATTGCTCGGACACCCCAGGTGAGTCGGCACCTGGCTCACCCAGAGTCCCCTGTTGGTCACATGTATGTGTTAATTTATTTTCCCCTCATTCCCGGCATAAGGCGCTAGTAGATTCAGTCACAGCAGGGAATTTTATTGACCGCGGTTATGCGCATAGTTTTGGGATCCCCCTGGTTCAGATTGATAAACCCTTCCCAGTGCACGCCTTAGATAGCCGACCATTAGGGTCAGGGCTAGTCAGGGAGGCCATGGCTCCACTGGGCATGGTTACGCAGGAGGGTCATGAGGAGAGAATGTCTCTTCCTCATTGATTCTCCTGCATTTCCGGTGGTGCTGGGGATCCCCTGGTTGGCCCATCACAACCCCAAGATTTCGTGGCAACAGAGGGCTCTAAAGGAGTGGTCCGAGGAGTGCTCAGGCAGGTGTGTAGGGGTTTCCATCGGTGCAACAACGGTGGAAAGTCCAGACCAAATCTCCACCGTGCGCATTCCCTCAGAATATGCCGATTTGGCTATCGCCTTCTGTAAAAGGAAGGCGACCCAATTACCACCTCATTGACGAGGATGATTGTGCGATAAACCTCCTGGTAGACGCTGCACTTCCCAGGAGTCATGTGTATCCCCTGTCACAGGAGGAGACGGTAGCTATGGAGACATATGTCTCTGAGTCTCTGGGGCAGGGGTACATTCGGCCCTCCACATCACCTGCCTCCTCGAGTTTCTTTTTTGTGAAGAAGACGGAATGAGGTCTGCGTCTGTGCATTGACTATAGAGGTCTAAATTCCATCACGGTGGGGTACAGTTACCCGCTACCTCTCATTGCCACGGCGATTGAGTCATTTCACGGGGGCACGCTTCTTCACAAAACTGGATCTCAGGAGTGCATATAACTTGGTGCGTATTCAGGAGGGAGATGAGTGGAAGACAGCATTTAGTACCACATCCGGCCATTATGAGTACATCGTCATGCCGTATGGGTTGAAGAATGCTCCAGCAGTCTTCCAATCCTTTGTAGACGAGATTCTCAGGGACCTGCATGGGCAGGGTGTGGTGGTGTATATCGATGACAATCTGCAATCACACGCCGCGCATGTATCTCTGGTGCGCAAAGTACTTGGGCGACTGTTGGAGCATGACCTGTATGTCAAGGCTGAGAAATGCTTGTTCTTCAAACAGGCCGTCTCCTTCCTTGGGTATCGCATTTCCACATCAGGGTTGGTGATGGAGTGTGACCGCATTGCAGCCGTGCATAATTGGCCGACTCCAACTATGGTAAAGGAGGTGCAGCGGTTTTTAGGGTTTGCCAACTACTACCTGAGGTTTATCCGGGGTTTTGGGCAGGTGGCTGCTCCCATTACGTCACTGCTGAAGGGGGGGGCGGTGTGTCTGGGGTGGTCGGTTGAGGCGGACAGAGCTTTTGGTCGCCTGAAGGCTCTGTTTACCTTGGCTCCCGTGCTGGCTCATCCGGATCCCTCGTTGGCATTCATAGTGGAGGTGGACGCATCCGAGGCTGGGATTGGAGCCAATCTTTTCACAGAAAGTAAACCGTGTTCACGTGTAATCAGGGGTGTATTCATTCTGCCGATTCTGTTGAAAAACGTTTCTTAAACAGAAGCAAACGGAACAATATAGGGATAAACATACCTTTGTCCAATAGAAACTCACGTTTGCAACTGTTGGACTAATGATTACACCCTAGAGCAGCTAGATACAGGCAAGAGTGTGCAAAGCGGTATTGAATGTGCCACTGTCTGTCCATGTGTCACTGTCTGTCACCTCAACATTTTCTCTCGACCTGTGTGCGCCTACTTTGTAAACTTTCATTCATAGGCTAGGTTAAAGCAACCTCATGATGGGTATAGGGCATATTCAAATATCATGTAGTAGCCTAAACCTATCGACATTACATTGAAGTGGCTGAATGGAATATGAATGACAGTCATCCAATATGCTCTAATAGAAATAAGGCCATGCTCATGAAATAAATGTATCGTCCTCCATCTTAAAACGTCAGCGACTGTCACTGGTGTACACCAATAAGAGCTCTCCAGTAGGTGCAATCTTCGCTCTCTCTCCCACTACTCTCTCCTATCATCTCTCCATTCTGCTAAATCCTTTTCCTCCTGTGTCTTTGATCCTACTCTCCTCCCTATCTGCATCCTTTGACTCTCACTGTCTCCTTTCCTCTCAACCAGCTCAACCCTCCCTTCCCGCTCTGTGGCTGAGTGACTCACTGCGAGCTCACAGTATAAGGCTGTGGGCAGCTGAGCAAAAATGGAGGAAAACTAAACCTCCGGAGGACCCATCATCCTTCCACTCCCTATTCTCTACCTTCTCTTTGTCTGTATCCGCTGTTAAACCCACTTTCTATCACTCTAACCCTAGCAAATTCTTTTCCATCTTCTCCCTCCCTTCTTAGTCCTCTACCCCTTCCCCCCTCTCTGCGGACAACTTTGTCAACCACTGAAAAAAAGGTTGACGACAACCCCTCTGACACCAAAAACTACAGACTGCTATGCTTTCTTTCTTTTCTTTCCAAAACACTTGAGCGTGTTGTCTATGACCAACTCTCGTTATCTTTCCCAGAATGATCTTCTTGACCTTAACCGCTTCAAGACGGTTCACTCAACTGAAATGCCTCTGTGTCACGGAGGCTCTCCGCTCTGCCAAAGCTGCTTCTTTCTTCTGTTCTCATCCTCCTAGATCTATTCACTGCCTTCAACACCATCAGATCCTCCTCTCCACCATCTCAGGGCTGGGCATCTAAGAGCTCTACACAGGTCGCTCCTATTAGGTGATGTGGAAAGGCTCTGTGTCTGCACCATGTGCTCTCACTACTGGTGTCCCCCAGGGCTCGGTTCTAGGCCCTCTCTTTTCTCTATACACCCAGTTGCTCAGCTCCCTCATATCCTCACATGGTCTCTCCTATCATTGCTATGACACTGAACTACTTTTCTCCTTCCTCCCTTCTGACACCCAGGTGGCGACACGCATCTCTGCGTATCTGGAGGACATCTCAGCATGGAAGTTGGCCCACAACCTCAACTTTGACAAGATGGAGCTGCTCTTCCTCCAGGGGAAGACTTGCCCTCACCAAGACCTCTCCATCACGGTTGACAACTCCACAGTGTCCCCCTCCCAAAGTGTAAAGAACCTTGGCATGGCCCTGGACAACATCCTGTTGTTCTGTACAAACATCAAAGCAGTGACTTGCTCCTATAGGTTCATGCTTTACAACATCCGTAGAGTATGACCTTTCCTCACAGGAAGTGGTGCATGTCTAGCAGCTAGACTGGTACCTTCAGCAGAGTGAACATTTTTGTTTGTTCATTCTATCTTTGACTAATGTTAGCTAACATTAGAGTAGCTCGATCTGGTAGCAATCTATTCCACCCTTTTATGCACAACACCCTGTTCCTAAAAATTGAATTGTCACTAGCTAACTCACTCTCTGTTTATGTGTTGGTAGCAATGATGCATTTGTATAAATCGTCTATGGTTGATTAGTTGGTTCTCAGCTGGCTAGCAATCTTGCTGTCAATTTAGTGACGCTAGCTAACAGCAAGCTGAAAATATTGAAATGTCCATGTTAGGTGTGCTAAGCTTGCCAGTCTAATAGAGATCGATACAATTAGTGGGATGGTTAAATTGTGAATTGTTGTGAGTTTTGTTGTAGGTGGTACAGCATCTGATTACACCAGCATGTGCTTCCAACTCTTGGCTCTGCACAAGGTGAAGGTAAGTTGGCAAATATATTTACAAGCTGACGGCTAAGATAGCAACATTTACAGTAAGAATGGCATAAACATGAAATAGGTAGTGTTTGTATGGGTTTGTGTTATGGAGTTACAGGTGGCTAGATGAAGCCTGAGGAAACACAGAGTACTTTCCAGACCATGTAATACATTTAGTTCACCTTTTCTCTTTGTAAAACTCAGGTTATCTGGAGTCCTTCCACAGTGCCCTGCTGAAAAATACCCCAACGCTGTGAAATTTTGGGTACACGAGCATGAGGGAGGGGATACACACCTTGTGGTTATGGAGCACCACAAGATTGTGGGACAAAAACGACACTGAAAGGTATCAAATCAAGACTACAACAGTAATGACACAACCACCTCATTCTTCTCTCTGCAGATTCTCAAAATGTAATATCAAGATACGTCTACAAAAATCCCCTGCTAAGGGCAACTATTGACAGGAATGACCTGTCAGTCAATGTCCTGGGAAGGTTTTTAGATAGGCATTTGAAGTGAGGAGTTTTTTTTAGATTGTGCAGGGTTGTGCTTAGAGACAGTAAATGTATTGTTGTGTCTGAGAATGATTGAAATGTGCCATTTCTCCTCAATCACCCATACACAACAACATATGATGAAGACCGCATCGCCAAGCTGTTGGTCGAAAATTCTCTGCGCTACATCAAACAGTACCTATCCTATAACTCTTAGTAATGGTTACCAAAAATCTTTGGTTAATGTCAGGACCCGGTTACGAACTCGGGTCTCCGGTGTGTAGTGGAAATTTCCTGTATTTACCAAATCATGAGAGCAAACCACACACAAGTCAGAGTTATCATAAAGTCCATCTTTAATTATATGAGATCCATCACAACCCTGTGACTCTCAGATCAATTCAGTGTCTATCAATGAATTCTCTGAGAGCCCTTACACATTGCTATAAAGGATCTCAGTTGCAAAGACACACATAGCCAGACAGCATTGGCTATAAATTATCGTTCAGCTTTGTCTCCTAAACTATGTTCTTATCTCGCTCTCAGGACCATAAAACAAAACCTCAACAGGCATATATCAAATACACCCCTCCTGGACAAGATCACAGAGACACAGTGACTGGCACACAGACATTGTGGAGCCAAGAGATAATTGGTTTAAAAGATATGTTTACATAAGACAAGCTTGACCTCTCCCCTCTCTGCGGCCCAAGTAACTGAAACCTGACAGAGAACAGATAACTGCAACCGTCCAACAGTATTATCCAAAAAAATAAAAATAAAACATATTATTTATAAATGTTACCCAAATAATTCTGATTCCGCCACGACAGGTGTGAGAAACAGTCTGAGCCACTAATAGTCGGCAGAACCCAGGAGATGAGGCAGACAAAGCAGTACTTGAGACGGTGTTTTAATAAAGTAAAAAGGAAAGTACTTCAAGCAAAAATATAAATCCACAACGTCAAAGGTAATTCCAAGAGAAAAAGGTAATCCTCCAAGTGAAAAGGTAAATTCACAAGGCGGTAGGTACAGCAGGGGAAAAGCCTAAAAAGATCATCAAAAATAAATAAATGAGAACAAAAACAGTACCACAAGAGAGTCCAACTGGAGTAACAAATGTTCACAGCGTCGCTGGGGCTGGGTGCTAACATTCAAACACAGAGCAAATAACTGAGGAAAACTAAGGGTTTAAATACATTCAAGGGAAACGAGGCACAGGTGCAAATAATAATCTGGGAACAGGGGAAAACAAAATGGGTCAAAAAAGCACAATGGGGGCATCTAGTGGCCAAAACCGGAACAATCCTGGCCAAATCCTGACAGAATCCCCCCAGGAACGGCTCCTGACGTTCCTACCAGCTTTCTCGGGGTGGAGGGCCCTGAACTGTCGAATGAGGTCAGGGTCCAGTATGTCTTTGGTAGGAACCCAGGAGTACTCCTCGGGACCGTAACCTTCCCAGTCCAACAGATACTGCCAGGGCCGCTGCACCTGGCGGGAATCCAGTATCCGATGGACGGTATAAGCCGGCTGGCCTCTGATGACACGGAGCGGAGGGGGAGGTCTGTCTGCCGGGACAAGGGGAGAAAAAACAACAGGTTTTAATAAGGAAATGTGAAACGTGGGATTAATCTTAAGGGATCTGGGTAAGTGCAGGCGATATGTAACGGGGTTCACTCTCCTGGCAACCTTAAAGGGACCGATGTATTTCTGGGACAGCTTGCAAGACTCCACCCGTAGTGGTAAGTTTTGTGTGGAGAGCCAGACTCTCTGGCCGGGGTGCAGGGTAGGCCCGGGACGGCGACGTCTGTTGGCTTGTCGTTGGTACCGCTGTGAGGCACGCAAAAGATTAAGACGGGTCTTCCTCTACGTAAGCCGACAGCGTCTGATGAACTTCAAGGCTGAAGGCACTCCGACTTCTGCCTCCTGGTCCGGGAACAATGGAGGGGCATAGCCAAACTGACTCTCGTGCGGGGACATACCAGTGGACGAGGAGCACATGATGTTGTGTGCTTACTCGGCCCAAACAATGAAGGACGACCATGTGGATGGGTTGTTGGAGGCCATACATCTGAGGGCAGTTTCCAGCTCTTGATTCATCCTCTCGGTTTGGCCGTTGGACTCCGGGTGGTACCCTGAAGATAGACTGGCAATGGCCCCTATGAGTTGGCAGAAGGCCTTCCAAAACCTTGAAGTGAACTGGGGACTTCTGTCGGAAACCATATCTTGAGGAATGCCGAAGACTCGGAACACATGGTTAATTACCAACTCAGCCGTTTCCTTAGCAGAAGGTAACTTAGTCAAGGGAACGAACCTCGCCGCCTTAGAAAACCTGTCGATGATGACTAGGATTGTAGTATTGCCATGGAACGGAGGAAGGCCAGTAAAAGTCCAACGAGATATGGGACCAGGGTCGGTGGGGAACAGGTAAAGGGTGAAGGAGTCATTGAGGGCGGAGGTGAGAAGATTTGCCCTGGCAGCACACGGGACAGGCCTTGACGAAAGTGGTAACGTCTTCCTTTATGGTGGGCCACCAGAACGTTCGCTGGATGAACTCCAAGGTGCGACCTACGCCCGGTTGACAGGTGAGGCGAGAGGAGTGCCCCCACAGAAGGACCTGAGTCCTCGCTGCCTTGGGGACAAACAACCGATTGGCAGGACCTCCTTTCGGACCTGGTTCGATAGCTTGAGCTCGTCTCACGGTATCCTCAACTTGCCATGAGATCGGGGCTACGATCTTAGCAGCAGGAAGGACAGGCATGTCAGTATCTTCTCGAATGGCAGGAGCGTAGACTCGGGACAAGGCGTCCGGTTTGAGATTCTTCGACCCGGGCCGATAGGGGAGGATAAACTGGAATCGATTGAAGAAGAAAGACCATTGAGCTTGTCTGGAGTTCAACCGCGTCACCTGCTGGATATACTCCAGATTTTTGTGGTCCGTAAGCACTTGATACGGTTGAGAAGCCCCCTCGAACCAGTGTCTCCATTCCTTCAATGCCATCTTAACCGCTAGGAGTTCACGATCCCCCACATCGTAGTTCCTCTCGGCCGGGGTAAGCCGGTGTGAGAAGAAGGCACAAGGGTGGAGCTTCTTGTATTCACCCCTCTGAGACAGGACAGCTCCAACACCAACCTCTGATGAGTCTACCTCCACCACAAAAGGTTAATCCGCAGTCGGTAGTGTCAGGATGGAAGCAGAGAGGATGTGCTGCTTGAGTCCTTGGAAGGCCGTCTCAGCTTATTTTCCCCACAGAAACCTTGCGTTGCCACCCTTGGTTAAGGCTGAGAGAGGGGCTGCCACCAAGCTGAAGTTCTTGATGAACTTGCGGTAAAAGTTTGTGAAGCCCAGGAAACGCTGAACTTCCTTAACGGACTTGGGGGTGGGCCAATCCGCTACCTTCCTGGAATCCATTTGGACTCGACCGGGTTCCACTACAAATCCCAGGAATTGTACTCGGGAGGAATGGAATTCACATTTTTCCGGCTTAACGTACAAATGGCTGTCTAGGAGGCGTTTGAGCACTTGTCTGACATGCTTTGTGTGTTCTTGAAGGGAGCTCGATGTCATCCAAGTAAACGAACACGAAGATGTTAAGCATATCCCTAAGCACATCGTTTAGGAGCGCTTGGAACACAGCGGGGCGTTGGTCAGGCCGAAGGGCATCACCAAGTATTAGTAGTGACCAGTAGGCGTGTTGAAAGTGGTCTTCCACTCGTCACCGTGTCTGGCCCGCACAAGATGGTATGCGTTCCGCAGGTCAAGCGTAGTGAAGACAACTGCTTCCTGGAGCAGCTCAAATGCTGTGGCCATAAGGGGTAGCGGGTAGCGGTTACGGACGGTTAAGGCATTGAGTCCCCGGTAGTCGATACAAGGACGTAATCCTTGCGTCTTTTTTGGCCACAAAGAAAAACCCTGCTCCCGCAGGCGAGGTGGACAGACGAATGAGGCCTGCTACCAGAGCGTCCTTGATGTAGGTATCCATAGCAGCTCGTTCGGGAGGAGATAAGGAAAAGATCCGACCCCTGGGGGCGCAGGTGCCCGGAAACAGGTCGATGGTGCAATCGTAAGGTCTATGGGGTGGTAGCATGGTGGCCCTCTGTTTGCTAAATACCGGTTTGAGGTCATGGTAACAGTCGGGAACTCGGGACAGGTCGATGGATTCTAAAGACTCGGGAGGAGAACTCGGGGAACTCGGGAAGATACAAGTGGCTTGACACGTAGGGCCCCACTGCTTAACGATGCCCACAGACCAGTCGATGTGAGGGTTATGGCTGTGAAGCCAGGGGTAGCCAAGGACGAGAGTGAAATCGGAACAGGGGATCAGATGAAAGTTCATCACTTCCTGGTGTTGGGAAACTGAAAGTCGCAAGGCGGTAGTGACGTGAGTGACAAGTCCAGATCCCAGAGGGCTTCCATCCAATGTAGTAACCCTCATGGGGTCCCTTAGAGGTTCAGAGGGGACGCCATTCTCCTTTGCCCAGATACCATCCATGATGATTCCTGCGGCTCCAGAGTCTACCAAGGCTTGAAGGGGAAGCTCGTGGTTGTCCCAGGAAAGGGTGACTGGAATGAGCAGCCGGGAGTTGGACGGATGGGACGAGGTTATGTTTCCCATTACAGTCCCCCCAGGCCTGCACGGGACAGTGCATTTGCCTGGAGCCCGGGACACGTGGAGCAGAAATGGCCCGGATTGCCGCAATATAGACAGCATCGCTCCCTCATCCGGCGGTCTCTCTCAGCCTGGGAGATGCGTCCAATCTGCATGGGTTCCAGTGGAGCCAGCGAGGATAAATGTGGGGACGGAGCTGGGACCGTTAGGAGCTAGGGTGAGAGGTCTACGGTTGAGTTCTCTGTCTCTCAGACACTGGTCTATTCGTGAGGCCAACTTGATCAGGGACTCGAGGTTGTCCGGTGGTTCCAGAGTGGCCAGTTCATCTTGGATGGTGTCGGAAAGACCCTTCAGAAAGCACACTGTGAGCGCCTCGTCGTTCCAGCCACTCGTTGTTGCCACCGTGCGGAACTGGATGGCATAGTCTGTCACGCTGTGCCGACCTTGGCGGAGAGTCAGGAGCTGTTTGGCTGAGTCAGGCCGCTGGTTGGACCTTGAAACACTCGCTTGAATTCCTCAGCAAAGGCAGAGTAGCTGGCACAGCAGGGACTTTGGGCATCCCACACAGCAGTAGCCCAGGCCAGGGCTTTTTCCGACAGCAGGGTGATGATATATGCGATCTTGGACCAGTCGGTGGGAAACGAGGGAGGGTTGCAGCTCGAAGGAGAGAGAACATTGGGTGAAAAACCCCTTACAAGCACTCGGATCACCTGAGAACCATTGGGGAGGTGGAAGACAAGGTTCAGCCAGGGGGTTAACTGCCACGAGCATTTGAATCTGAGGTACTGGGGTGGGAGCGGTTGCCGGGGGAAGTCGATCAGATATCTGCTTTATGGAAGTCAGCATCTCCGACAGAAGTTGAGAATGTCTAGCCATTAAGGCCTCTTACTGAACCAGAGGGTCTTCGTGGACAGTCCCCTCGTGGTGGAACAGCGTGGCAAAAAGGTCCTGGGAACTGGCTGCCTCTGGGTTCATTTTGGCTCTGTGTTTCTGTCAGGACCCGGTTACAAACTCGGGTCTCCGGTGTGAGAAACAGTCACTTAGCAAACTGAGCCACTAATAGTCGGCAGAACCCAGGAGATGAGGCAGACAAAGCAGTACTTGAGACAAGTGTGTTTTAATAAAGTAAAAAGGATAGTACTTCAGGCAAAAATATAAATACACAACGTCAAAAGTAATTCCAAGAGAAAAAGGTAATCCTCCAAGTGAAAAGGTTCATTCACAAGGCGGTAGGTACAGCAGGGGAAAAGCCTCAAAACGTAATCAAAAATAAATAAACGAGAACAAAAACAGAGTACCACAAGAGAGTCCAACTGGAGTAACAAATGTTCACAGCATCGCTGGGGCTGGGTGCTAACATTCAAACAAAGAGCAAAGAACTGAGGAAAACTAAGGGTTTAAATACATTTAAGGGAAACGAGGCACAGGTGCAAATAATAATCTGGAAACAGGGGAAAACAAAAGGGTCAAAAAAGCACAATGGGGGCATCTAGTGGCCAAAACCAGGACAATCCTGGCCAAATCCTGACAGTTAAATCACATTATCTGGTGTAATAATCTGTAGCTATGAGAACTGGTGATCAGCAGATGATGGGAGAGGTGTTCATGATGAAATTGCCATTCACAAAGAAAACAGAGTAAGAAAATACAGTATGATCAGTGTAGTAGAGTTCAGGGAATGCTTATACAGCTGTGGCAGGAGTGTTGTCATGATCAAACTGTCATTCAGCTCCTCGAGTCATCTTCTGCCTGAAATCCAGAATAATGTTCAATCTATCGAGAGGGATACAGTTCATGGAATACAGCTACAATGACACATGCAGGCAAAGGAATTCTCCATCTAGAACCCAGGCACCAAACAATATTGTCTGCAAGATAAAAAAATATAATAAATTATACTCTATTGTACAGTTTGAACGACAGTTGAACTGTGCCAGCATAACATCAACATTAGGGTAGAACAGTTGAACATGCATACATGTGCACAGACATTTAAAACAATGTCTAGCCTAATAGAAAGAAATATGGCGTAACCCTCAAACTTTGCACAGTGACCAGACTGTACAAATGTACCTAGGTACACTACATGAGCAAAAGCTTGTTGAACATCCTATTCCAAAATCATGGGCATTAATATGGAATTGGTCCCCTCTTTGCTGAAATAACAGCCTCCAATCTTCTGTGAAGGCTTTCCACAAGATGTTGGAACATTGCTGAGTGTAGTTGCTTCCACTCAGCCACAAGAGCATTAGTGAGGTTGTGCACTGAGGTTCGACAATTATTAATTTATTTCTAAAGCCCTTCAGTCAATGTCAAGGCTCTGTGCAGGCCAGTCAAGTTCCTCCACACCGATCTCAACAAACATTTCTGTATGGACCTCACTTTGTGCATGGAGCATTGTCATGCTGAAACAGGAAAAGGCCTTCCCCAAACTGTTGCCACAAAGTTGGAAGCACAGAATCATCTAAAATGTCATTGTAGCGTTAAGATTTCCCTTCACGGGAACTAAGGGGCCTTGCCTGAACCATGAAAGAACCTCCTATTCCTCCTCCACCAAACTTTACAGTTGTCACCATGCATTGGAGCAGGTAGTGTTCTCTTGGCATCCGCCAAACCCAGATTTGTCCATCGTACTGAAGCAATAAGCATGATTCATCACTCCAGAGAACGTATTTCCACTGCTCCAGAGTCCAATTGCGGCAAGCTTTACACCACTCCAGCCGACGCTTGGCATTGCGCATGGTGATCTTAGGCGTGTGTGCGGCTGCTCAGCCATGGAAACCCATTTCATGAAGTTCCCGACTAACAGTTCTTGTGCTGACGTTGCTTCCAGAGGCAGTTTGGAACTCGGTAATGAGTGTTGCAACCTAAGACAGACTATTTTTATGTGCTTTAGCACTCAGAAGTCCCGTTCTGTGAGCTTGTGTGGCCTACCACTTTGCGGCTGAGCCGTTGTTGCTCCTATATGTTTCCACTTCACAACAGCACTTACAGTTGACCGGTGCAGACATTTTATGAATTTACTTGTTGGAAGGGTGGCATAGAATGCCACGTTGAATGTAACTGAGCTCTTCAGTAAGGCTATTCTACTGCCAATGTTTGTCTATGGAGATTACATGACTGTGTGATTTTATACACCTGTCAGCAACGTGTGTCGCTGAAATAGCTGAATCCACTCATTTGAATGAGTGTCCACATACTTTTGTATATATACTTTAGGGCCATAGAGGTGTGCTCAGGTGTTCCGCAAGGTTCTATTTTGGGCCCACTGTTGTTCATTTTGTATATCAACAACATTGGGGATCTTATTGAAACAGCGGATGTTAATTTATATGCAGATGATACTGTTCTTTATTCAAGTGGTATTAGTTTATCTTCAGCTTTTGAAAATGCCCAAAGAGCATTTAACATCATACAACAGAATCTGTATGATTTAAAGCTGGTTCTAAACTCAGGTAAAACAAAATGCATGGTATTTTCAAATGCCAGGCATGTTACTAATCATGTCATTGCTACATTGGCTGGACATACTATAGAGCAAGTTTATGTGTACAAATATTTGGGTGTCTGGGTTGATGATTAGCTGAACTTCACTCTGCATGTAGAGAACTTGATAAGGAGGCTCAAGCTGAGAATAGGTTTTTATTACCGGCATAAGACTTGTTTTTCTTTTGAGGCCAGGAAGGAGCTGGTACGATGTACATTACTGGTGGTTTTAGATTTTAGTGATGTTATATATATGTAGGCCTCAGCCACTACCCTGAGAGCACTTGATTCAGTGTATCATGCAGCCCTCAAAAACGTCTAACACATCATTTGGGATCTCTACAGTGCTGTTGGCTGGTCGTCATTGACCTTAAACACTGGTATACACTGATTTATAAGGCCATTGGGTAAAATGCCATTTTATCTCTGTTCTTTTTTAGTCAGGTTGGTAAATGAATAGCAATTACGGTCCCATTCTCATTTGCTTCTAACAGTACCAAAAATTAGAACAGGTCATGGTAGAAATAGTCTGGCTACTTTTTTTTTACTATCTAGCTACAGCCATGTCTATCAGGCATGCTTAGGCAAATATTTTTATAGTTAAACCAGCTTATCAGTTTCAGATTTAAACAGTAAATTGTTGTATTATTGTTTCTCATCACTGTTACCTAGTAAGCCAATAATTGTTATTTACATCTGTTTGGAATCCTAGCTTGCATAATGCCTATAATTATGTGAGATTGAAATGCATTCACAGTCATAATCATAACCAATGTCAACCCTCGTCAATTATGTTACACATTTTCTAACAAGTTACAAACACGAGGCGTGGCGCATAACAAGTTACCCTAGCGCCTGCTCACTAGCTAGCCAACTCCAGTCACGTGCTAATGTTTGCTGGTAAACCTAGCTTTAGGTGGCTGGTTGTAATGTTGTAGTTCGCTGTTTAGTAGTCATATCTAAAAAGAGAAGACGTTTTTTAATCAACATTCAATAGATCTCAGATTTTAAAACCTCTTCTATTTTAGTCATAGATATGGCTACCTGTAGTTGTTTAGCTAACTTAGCTAGCAAGTTAGCTACCTAAGTTGCAAACAGAAAAAAATAATTAGATCCCCCCCCCACTGTAACACAGTAGTATGTTAGCCAGCAATACACAATGTGGGGTTCAGTAAATAAACTGAAGTTAGCTAGCTAGCTAGCTAGGTGGCTTGCAGGAAAAACGACTTAGCTAGCCACCATATTTTTCATACAGCATCGGCTGTAGCTGAGCTTCTAGCTAAATCCAACTCGGTTTCGAATCCTCTTCACTATATTCCAGTTGAAACATGTATAGTTGAATGTCACCACGTAGCTAATAGAGCATCCAAAAATGCTCTATTATCAAATTGGTGTTGATGAGAGGGTTGACTCGAAGCCATTGTGGTCTGGTCAGTTCTTTCAGTTTTGCCCAAAGGATTGTTATTAGTGTCCGCCTCGCTTCAAAAAAGCCTGCCTTTGGGTAGGGAATGGGCCAGAGCACGAAGCACCGCCCCACACGTGTTTTAGTCTTTCAGAGACTGGAAAAAAATTGTCAGCTTGTATATTTAGAAATTAATCCGCTGATAGGAACATCACTGAAAGACATCCAATGGCTCTATCGAACAACAACAACCATATCGACACGCACAAAAAATGTATAGTGCGACCAGTATCACATAGAGCCTTTTGCGAAATGCCAGAAAGGACTAATTTCCTTTCAGATCCCACCCCGTCAATACACCAGAAGCAGTCATAGGGTGTATCATTCAGTGCATGAAGCCCAGACCTGCCTACAGTATAGTTATTGTACACACACACACCTGTTTGATACTCTATCAGAATTGTCATGTGTCATTCCAACATACAACAGCTGAATGTTAAGAGATGTGCTTAGCTTAGATGCTTAGTAGATGTTGGCACGGGTTATATAATATGAAGACACTAGGGCGAAAAGGATGCATTGTTTATGCATAGTGAAGCATACTTTGCTTGGAGTACTTCGGGCTAGTTTGCACCTGGTCACAGATCAATATTGTAGAGCCGCTCTCCTCCTCCCCACCAACCCTTTGGGTTAGATTGGTGCCAGGAAACTGCTTCTTGGGAGTTGGTGGACATTGGTCTTGTCATATACAGTAGAAGGAAGACAACAACAACATGCAGATGACTGAGATAACAAATCGTAACACACTCTCATATAGAAGAGGACCAGTATGCGGTGCAGTTTAGTTTGTCTACAGCTACTTCCTGTAGGTTACCATTGACCTATATGTTAATGAAGAACATTCTGCATTCATGTTGTAATCCATTTCACATTCATGTTGTAGCCCATTTTGCAAAAATAAAAGTAACCCTATTTAGCTGGCCGACTTAACTTCCCATAAAGTAGAGTGCTGTGTGTCAAATGGATAGACAAAGGTGTGTCAGAAATGATTAGGTTAGAGAAAGGGTAGCAACTTTTAGCAGCATTACTTGGTTGTCAACGATATACTGCGAAGGGAGGATAAGGGGTGAAATTGAGAGATTGGTGATACATGATACACACCTGTCTATGTATTATGCATACAGATGCATATGCAATAGTCACAACTCCTATTGAAAGAGGAAATTCCCCTGGGCCTGGGTTAAAGTCGACTTCTACTAACTGAGGCGTGCATTGTACACACTGTCAACATGCACACTTCCTCATAGTGTAGGGCACCAGCAACCTTTGGAACTGCTAAACATACAGAGACAAGGAGAGTACGAACAAAAGACTTCAAAGTGAAATAAAAATAAAGGAAATAAAAAATATAGGTTGAAAGTAAAGAGGCAAGGAAGGATAGAATTGAGAGAGTGAGAGAAAGTTATGGGGACTTCAACTTGACCAAATGATCCGCTGCCATTTCCTCTAGCAGTGGTGTCCGCCTGGGTAGAGGTGAACTGCAAAACGAACCAAGCAGTGGATTGTTCTATCAAACACAATTTGAGGACACGATCAGTGGATATACCTACAGGTTGATTCTGATTGGGCAAGAGATTGCACATTGGTGAGTACCGGTATGTTAGTCGGTCTGACTAACATGTGTTCTACATGTGTTGAGTTCAAGGTTGCACTACGCAGCATTACCTGTGGGATTCTGACCTAGGCCTATGATCAGAGGCACAGAAATAATGTTGCATCAGGCAAAGTAAAGCTAAATGGATATTGGTAAATACACTGTAAAAGTAAGATAAATACCTGATAGAGAAAGAGGACAAAAACCTGAAAAGAATCACTAAGTGTATAAACCATTGCACAGTTTGCAGGGGGGTTATTAGATCAAGAGAAAGTGTATTGTCTATTCTGTTTTTATCAAACCTTGATCATTTTTGCCATAGCAGATTTCTTTAGAATCATCTCAATAGTTGTGTAAGAGGCACATTTAAAATATTTCCCGTCAATAAACATCACATGATGGGAAGGGTGGAGAAATATGTGATCTACTTGACAGGATGCTGGTGCTATCAAACTAACACAATTTTACTTTTACTTCCTGTGGTTAGTGGTAACAGCACAACAACTGTGTTTGGTGACTTCCTCTTGTTATAACGAAATCAAGACATCAGACTTGCCATAAATACAGTCCTTTTTGAGTACAGTCCTATTTGAGTATAAAAAGGACTATTTGTGCCACAGGTGGTTGTGACTGAAACACAAGGCTGTGCTTGTGTTTCAGTGCCCTCCATAGGTTTGGGTTACACTCTGCAATGCTGATGGGAAAGGGAAAGGGGGATACCTAGTCAGTTGTACAACTGAATGCATTCAACTGAAATGTGTCTTCCGCATTTAAACCAATCCCTCTGAATCAGAGAGGTGCGGAGGGCTGCATTAATCAACTTCCACGTCTTCGGCGCAGGGAACAACTCACTATATACAGCAAAGAGCAATACTGTACTACATTGCAGCCACTGTAAAAGCCCAGTATATAGACTTGATTAATTGTTAGCTCAACTGAGTTAGCTTGTTGCATGTAAGCTATTTATGAACACATATGATCAAATAATACAATAAAAGGTAGGTAATAATAAAATAATACATGACAGAACAATATTGTGTTCGATGTGTGTCTTCTTTCCTAGTGTTCTAACATTGCACAACCACGAGCTGCAGGATACGGCAAACACAATACGTCAGATTTTAGATAAGCTTTCGAACCTAATATTCAGTCAGATTACCAGCAACTACAATTACTTAGGAGTTGAGGTAAAAGAGAGAGAGAGAGAGTTAACACCAAGTCAGATATTTTATTTGCCCTAATACACTTCAGTGGGGGAAAAAGCAGGTGTTCATGATACGTAGTAACCTGTTATTGAGATAATGAATGACATCGACACTGGGACTAGTAGGGGCTTGTCAGTTGGTGAACTCTGGCTTTTAGGAGGGTAGTGTGTATGAGAACAGGACACAGAATCTGACCAAAGTTAATTTCACACAATCTGGAATCGTCCCAAATGTTGAGTCTGGGAATAGGTGCAGTACCTACAGTAGGCTACTGGTTAGATTCAAAGTGAACAGTGGACAGAGAGCCCCAGGTTGGGCGAATGTGTACAGGCCAATCCAGTCATTGACAGTTCAGACACACAATGCCCAGCCCCCGAGTTCCCAGAGGCTTAAAATACCCCCTCAGTGTTTGCACTTGCGATGAGGGGTGGTCCTAGTTGTACACCAAGTCACATTTCACTGGACAGGGGATCCCAAGAGGACAGCATGACCCAAATCTAGAATGGACGGTTAGGAGCAATTCCCTCTATAACTCAGAAGAGCACGGATGCAGATTCCATACTGATCAAAAATGGAAACACAACATGTAAAGTTTTGGTCCCATGTTTTATGAACTGAAATATGCACAAAAAGCTTATTTCTCTCAAATTGTGTGCAAAAATGTGTTTACATCCCTGTTAGTGAGCCTTTCTCCTTTGCCAAGCTAATCCATCCACTTGACAGGTGTGACATATCAAGAAGCTAATTAAACAGCATGATCATTACACATGTGCACCTTGTGCTGGGGACAATAAAGATCACTCTAAAATGTGCAGTTTTGTCGCACAACACAATGCCACAGATGTCTCAAGTTGTGAGGGAGCGTTCAATTGGCATGCTGACCGCAGGAATGTCCACCAGAGCTGTTGCCAGAAAATTTCATTTAATTTCTCTATCAGCCCAGAAACTCCACGTCTGGCTTCTTCACCTACGGGGTCCTCTGAGACCAACCACCCAGACAGCCGATGAAATTGAGGAGTATTTCTGTCGGTAATAAAGCCAGTTTGTGGGGAAAAACTCATTCTGATTGGCTGGGCCTAGCTCCCCAGGAGGTGGGCATATGCCCTCCCAGTCATCTGAAATCCATAGATTAGGGGCTAATTAAAATATTTCAATTGACTGATTCCCTTATATAAACTGTAACTCAGTAAAAAATTTGCCATTTTTGCATTTATATTTTTGTTCAGTAAAGTTATTGTTTTGACTTAGGTGTCAGTAAAAATAGACCTGGATCTATCATTGAAGTGAAGGGTTTGTGTGTTGGCATTCACACTCTATTAGCCTCTGATTTAGCCCACAATTCAGAATCTTCAAATTATCACATTATGACAAAGATTAGGAAAAGACACTGAAGACTCTGTCCACTTGTTTATGATGTTTTATAGGCCTACTGGGCCACTAAATATTCCATTACCATCACAGGGCATACTACACCCTGTTCAATGAAAAAAGTGGTAGTGGAACCCAAACTGTCATTCTTAAGCTACAGCACACAACATTCCTACAATGTTTCCACAACCACGCTAGTTTTGGAAATCCCAGACCTTGGACCAACGTAAGCTAGACAATGGCACAAGGTCTTGGGACGATGTCAGATTCTCATTTCAAAAGGAGAAAACATTTTGCAGGGAGGGTCCTCTTCAGACAACTCTCAACAAATCACGAGTTTGGTTGAAACGGGTTTAAAATGCGGTGCTCATGTTTAGCTAGGGCAACAAGCGGATACGGCAGTGACGTCACCGGTGACGCACAGCCCATTTCCGTCTCGTCCTCTCTGTCCCAACTGACCCCGGAACAAAAACAGACATGTAAGCCGGAACATCGGGGGAGGCGTCCCCTCCCAACACTGTGGGGTTGTATCATCAGGGAGATTTCCCATGAGGCATTCCGTGTCCTGTCATTTTGGTCAGCTATAAATAGTCTAGCTAGATGCATTCCCATCCAGATCCATGATGTGCACATACAGCCTGTGTCTCTGGTACAGTATGTAAACTGACAGGCAGACAGATGGGAGAGCATGAATACTGGATAGTAGTGACACAGGGATGACCTTCACGAGACAGGGAATCAGGTGCTTGAGGTTCAGGTGTGATGCTGCTATGACATTCAGGGACGGTATCTCGGACTAAAATCAACAACCAAAAAATGATCAACGCAAAACAATCTTAAGTAGTTGAAGTTTGGATGTTGACATTTGAGTCATTCCTTTCAATTAATTGTATTCCTTAAAAAAAAAATCTAAACTATTTCTCCCCCTCTCTTCCAGACAAAGAGAGCTAGGATGGAGGGAGAGAGTCCTCAGAGAAGAAGCTGGAGCTTTTCCTCTTTCTATCCCAAACGTGAGCATCCATGTCATCCTTCTATTCACTGGCCCAGGTGTTCAAAACAGGCAGATGGCACTTGCCTTGACAAAAAAAAAATTTTTTTAACTGTCTTGACGGTGTGTCAGTGTTATCATTTATTAAATCATATTTATTAATTTATTATTAGATTATTTTAGCTAAGTTGATACATACAGTACTTGCATGACCATTCATGATTACTGTCCATTTTTTCGAAACTGTGATTAAACATTCCTTCATATACATGTACATCACAGAAGTTTGGTGTAAATTCCAAAAGAGGTTGAAGTAGAACTTCTTGATGCTTAATGTCAATCCAAGGTAAACAGCTAACAGATGGCCAAGAGACTGGATTTAGACGGAGAGGGCAGCAGTTCTACTCCTCTGTGCGTGAGGCCTCAAAAAAAGGTGAGTGGCCCGTCACCTAAACATCTACCATTGCTCTCTCTTTCTCCTTCTCTCTCTAAACATGAACAGTGTTATACCGAACATGCAAGTAAAGGATGAATTGCTGTTGTTGTGGTTCTTCTTCTTCTAGAGAGGGTTCTAGAGGAGAGGGAGGAGGTTGATGCTCCTGTGACGGGCGCCTCAGGAGGACCCACACATCTGGTCCAGCTGAGACCGATGGCTGACCGGCTAAAAAGTAAACATACCTTACTATTCACCTAACTATTCTCAACATCATGGATGCTATGATCAAATCAAAGCAATGTTATCTGTCACATGCTTCATAAACAACAGGTATAGACTAACAGTGAAATGCTTACTTACTGGCCCTTCCCAACAATGCAGAGAGAGAAAAAAAAGAAATAATAGAAAAACATAATAACACAAGGAATAAATACACCATGAGTAACAATAACTTGGCTATATACACAGGGTACCAGTACTGAGTTGATCTGTAGGGGTACGAGGTAATTGATGTAGATATGGACATATAGGTAGGGATAAAGTGATAACTGGACAGATAACAAACGGTAACAGCAGAGTATGTGATGAGTCAAAAGAGTTTAAAGGGTCAATGCAAATAGTTAAATAGTTAACCAATAGCTACGTGGGCAAACGATTTAGCAGTCTTATGGCTTGGGGGTAGAAGCTGGTCAGGGTCCTGTTGGTTCCAGACTGCATCGGTACCGCTTGCTGTGCAGTAGCTGAGGGAACAGTCTATGACTTGGGTGGCTGGAGTCTTTGACCATTTTTAAGGCCTTCGTCTGACACTGCCTGGTGAAGAGGTTATGGATTGCAGGGAGCACGGCCCTAGTGATGTACTGGGCTGTACGCACTACCCTCTGTAGCGCTTTGCGGTCGGATGCTAAGCAGTTGCCATACCAAGCGGTGATGTAGCCAGTCAAGATGCTCTCAATGGTGCAGCTGTAGAATGTTTTGAGGATCTGAAAGCCCATGCCAAATCTTTGCAGCCTCCTGATGGGGAAGAGGCAGTGTTGTGCCTTGTCCACGACTGTTTTGGTGTGTGTGGACCATGATCATTCCTTAGTGATGTGGACACCGAGGAACGAAGCTCTCGACCCACTCCACTACAGCCCTGTCGATGTGGATGGGGCGTGCTCGGCCTTCCATTTCCTGTAGTCCACGATCAGCTCCTTTGTCTTGCCAACGTTGATGGAGAGGTTGTTGTGCTGGCACCACACTGCCAGGTCACTGACCTCCTCCCTATAGGCTGTCTCATCATCGTTGGTGATCAGGCTAAACACTGTCGTGTCGTCAGCAAGCTTAACGATGGTGTTGGAGTTGTGCGCGGCCACGTAGTCGTGGGTGAACATGGAGTAGAGGAGGCGACAAAGCACGCACCCCTGAGGGACCCCTGTGTTGAGGGTCAGCGTGGCAGATGTGTTGTTGCCTACCCTCACCACCTGGGGGCGGCCCGTCAGGAAGTCCAGGATGATGCTTCACTGTATGTGTTGAATAATGTCACTAATCACTAATCTGTATAGAATAAGTGTATAGGACATGTGTATAGGATAGCTTGTGCATGTAGGATCTTGCGTTAAAAAGAGGAAATGGAGAGAGGGCAATTCATGGTGAGAACCATCATTATGGAACTATTGGTGGCATTTGATCATGTAGGCTACTACCAAAAAACAAGCTACTACCAAAATAATAGTTCAAAATACAAGTTGATAACATCTAGGAATGAGTTTGGAGACCTCATGTTGGTGTGTTCTTCAACTTCCTCTCACTTGCAATTCAGTCATAATTCACTGTTTTTATGTGCACTAGTATGCCTACATAACTACTGAAAACAAGAAGTGTCACTTTATTTATGGCTGTGAACCAGCAATATTAGGCTATTTGAGGAAGAAAACTTAAAGAATAGGGATGAAATATGTTTTGTCTACTTTTCTTTAAAAGAAAACAACAGTGTAATTTCTTGAATTATGAATCATTTGCACCTAAGGTCATGTGCTTGATGATTAATCATTGTTTACCTGAGTAGGAGAAGCACACCTGTAAATGCATAGAGGGGATTTGATTCAATTGGCCCGGGTTGCATTGGGTTATGGCCCATCACGTGACTGGGGCCAAACCGGTGAGGGAGGCGCGCCCTGCTCAAATCGAACCATAATCTTTCCATAAAATTTATGTTTGAATTTTCAAAATAGTGAATCCCTTCATAAAAAGGCATGTGCAAGACAAACAGCTAACATAATGAGGGTCACGTTCCCTTACTCAGACGTTGCATGCATCAACCAATGCCACGTCATCGACTGTGCCATCGAGCACCAGATTGCTATAACATATGGGTCGTGCTCCCCTGCTCAAACTTTGCTGACACATACCATATCTTACAACGTCTGGATAAGTATTTTAAGTAACAGCTAACCACATATGTTATAGCAATCTGGTGCCCAATGGCCCAGTCAATGATGTGGCACGCAACCATTGGTTGATGCATTCCACATCTAAGCAGGGGAACGTGACCAACATGTGGTTAGCAGATATGTAAAATACCTATCCAGGCGTTGTAAGATTTGGCATGTTTCAGCAACACCTGGAAAGAGAAACGCGACGAAATCTTAGATAACATCCCAACATGAGGCTCCGCATATACCCATTTTATTTGGGCTTCACATGAAACCTATTTTTATTCTTAGAATTGTTTTTATTTTTACAATGTCAACTAACTCATTCCACTACCCAAGAATAGTAAAGCCCCCTTTACTGGCTCAATTAGCCGACCAGAAAGCCTGTTACCAACCCTTAGTAAACTTCTGGAAAAAATTGTGTTTGACCAGATACAATGGTATTTTACAGTAAACAAATTGACAACAGAATTTCAGCATGCTTATAGGGAAGGACACTCAACAAGCACAGCACTTGCCCAAATGACTGATGATTGGCTGAGAGAAATTGATGATAAAATGATTGTGGGGGCTGTCTTTTTAGACTTCAGTGCTCCTTTTGACATTATTGATCATAGTCTACTGCTGGAAAAACGTATGCGTTATGACTTTACACCCCCTGCTATAATGTGGATAAAGAGTTTACTTGTCTAACAGAACACAGAGGGCGTTCTGTAATGGAACCATGTCAAATATAATCCAGTTAGAATCGGGAATTCCCCAGGTTAGCTGTTTAGGCCCCTTGCTTTTTTCAATTTTTACTAACGACATGCCACTCACTTTGAGTAAAGCCAGAGATTCTATGTATGCGAATGACTCAACACTATACACGTCAGCTACTACAGCGACTGAAATGACTGCAACACTCAACAAAGAACTGCAGTTAGTTTCAGAGTGGATGGCAAGGAATAAGTTAGCCCTAAATATTTCTAAAACTACAAGCATTGTATTTGGAACAAAACCCTAAACCTCAACTAAATCTTGTAATAAATAATGTGGAAATTAAGCAAGTTGAGATGACAACACTGCTTGGAGTAACACTAGATTGTAAACTGTCATGGTCAAAACATATTGATGCAGTAGTAGCTAAGATGGGGAGAAGTCTGTCTATAATAAAGCGATGCTCTGCCTTCTTAACAACAATATCAACAAGGCAGGTCCTACAGGCCCTAGTTTTGTCGCACCTTGACTACTGTTCAGTCGTGTGGTCAGGTGCAACAAAAAAGGTCTTAGGAAAATTGCAATTGGCTCAGAACAGGGCAGCACGGCTGGCCCTTGGATGTACACAGAGAGCTAATATTAATAAAATGCATGTCAATCTCCTGGCTGAAAGTGGAGGAGAGATTGACTTCATCACTACTTTTATTTATGAGAGGTATTGACATGTTGAATGCACCGAGCTGTCTGTCTGAACTACTGGCACATAGCTCGGACACCCATGCATACCCCACGAGACATGCCACAAGAGGTCTCTTCACAGTCCCCAAGTCCAGAACAGACTCTGGGAGGCACACAGTACTACATAGAGCCATGACTACATGGAACTCTATTCCACATCAAGTAACTGATGCAAGCAGTAAAATTAGATTTAAAAAACAGATAAAAAAACACCTTATGGAACAGCGAGGACTGTGAAGCAACACAAACATTGACACAGACACATGCATACACACGTGCACACACACACACACACACACACACACACACACACACACACACACACACACACACACACACACACACACACACACACATAACATACGCACTATACATACACATGGATTTAGAAATGTAGATATGTGGTAGTGGTGGAGTATGGGCCTGAGGCACACAGTGTGTTGTGAAATCTGTGTATGTATTGTAATGTTTTAAAATTGTATAAACTGCCTTCATTTTGCTGGACCCCAGGAAGAGCAGCTTCTGCTTTGGCAGCAGCTAATGGGGGATCCATAATAAATACAAATATAAACTCAAGGATAGATTGGTAACTTTTGTTCTAATTTGGCACACAAAAACTAGAGGTCATGCATAACTTGGATCAAAAATAATGTCACTGATCGTCCTATAGGTGGCGCTGTTATAAGCAGTCTCACTTAAACCCTCATATCCGCGTCCCGTTTGACCTAGAGACTCAAACTATGTTTGTAGGTATCTTTCCTCATGCTGGCCAAATTTGCCTTAATGGGACTTAATAAGGTCTGTCAGGATAGATTTTCATCTGTATTGAACTTTCTTTTTTTTGGTGAAAAATGTCTTCTCATGAACCATATGTCCAAATATCTCCAAGTGGATTGGTTAATAGATGGCTGACTTATTTATAAATCAGGAAATCAGATATTACATGTCCATGTAAGTCCTTTGTAATTCCACTGCATAATGGCCTATTACCATGATGAACCATGTTAGGTTTGGCATTGATGTCTTATAAAATAAGGAACCTATTAACAATTAACTTTTTGGATTATGTAATGCTAATGCTTAAAAAATCATAAAACATATTCTTCTCATGGACTAGAAGTTAGATTCACTCCAAATGTTGTATCATCACAATAGTCCCTAAAGAGTTTGAGAAAATAGTGTTACTGCATTCAAAGATGGCCACACCATATCAGTAGATTCATATTAGCACATATACTAATATGAAGAAAAAATAAACTTTAAAAATCTTCTTCTCATGAACCATAGGACCAAATTACAGCATGGCACATGTCTTAACTTCTTTGGGAAAGGGGGCAGTATTTTCAGGTCCGGATGAAAAGCATGCCCAAAGTAAACTAGGTAAACCAGGTAAACCAGAAGCTAGGATAAGCATATGATTAGTAGATTTAGATAGAAAACACTCTAAAGTTTCTAAAACTGTTAAGATCATGTCTGTGAGTACAACAGCACTTATTTGGCAGGCGAAACCCCGAGGACAAATCATCCGGGAATTTTTTGTTGTAGAGATGGCTGTGTTTTCAATTAGTTTCTATGGGATAATAGATTTATGAGGCATCTGTTTGCAGATCCTATGGCTTCCACTAGATGTCTAAAGTCTTTAGAAATTGGTTGATGTTTTTCCTTTGAGAAATGAAGAAGAAGCCCTTTCTTTTCTGGGTGTCAAACCTAGTGGACTGTTTTGTTTGGGACACGCGACCTGGAACTCGCTCCACTTTCATTTTATCCCTTATTGAACGCAGTATATTACAGTCTTAAATTTGATCGATTATTTACGTTTTAAAATACCTAAAGTTGGATTAGGAAAGTTGTTTGAAATGTTTGGACAAAGTTTACAGGTAACTTATTAGATAATTTGTAGTCATGTTGGGCAAGTTGGAACTGGTGTTTTTCTGAATCGAACGCGCCAAATAAATGGACATTTTGGGGATATAACAAAGGAATTAATCGAACAAAAGGGCAATTTGTGATGTTTCTGGGACATATTGGAGTGCCAACAGAAGAAGACCTTCAAAGGTAAGGCAAGAACTATATTGTTATTTCTGAGTTTTGTGTCACGCCTGGCTGGTTGAAAAATGTTTGTCATACATTTATATGATGGGTCGCTGTCCAGATAATCGCATGGTTTGCTTTCGCCGTAAAGCCTTTTTGAAATATGAAACGGTGGTTGGATTAACAAGAAGTTAAGCTTCATTTGGGTGTATTGCACTTGTGATTTTATGAAAGTTAAATAAAATTTAAAATTTAATTTGAATTTGGCGCTCTGCCATTTCACCGGATGTTGTCAAATTGATCCCGCTAACGGGATTTGATCCATAAAAAGTCTTTAACTTAATTTGAGAAAATCTAAGTGTTGGTTGAGTTATTGACAAATCAGAAAGTCCATTTAAACCACTGTAAATCCACTCCAGAGGGGCCTATCAACTTGAAACATTTCATCGCTGTCATGAATGTCCTTAAGATACATTTGGTATTGTGTCAAAAAACAAGGAAACTATAAATAACTCATTCTTCATCTGCAATCATCTTCTCCTCTTGAACCATAAGTCAGATTCACTTCAGATTTTGTATTTAGACTCATTACATCATCTTTAATGGTTTTGAGAAAAGATTGTTGCAGCATTCAAATATGGCCACACTGTACCTATAGATGCACTTTAGCACATATGCTAAAGCTAAAAAATACTTTAATCTTCTAATAATGCCATCACTGATTGCACATAATGTAAGATAGTTCTTACATGACAGAGTGCTTGCTTTGTTATCCAACTGATCTTGTGTCCTTTCTGTCATCCTGTGAACCCCGTTCATTGCTGCTCGCAGCTATATTTTTTACTATTGTCTTCTTGACTCACGAGATGCAACGACCTGTAATTCTACAGTTACTATCAAATGAATAGTTATACACATTGGTAGCGCGTAATTGTATCCGATGAAGCACATCCACGTGAAGGGAAAAGGGTGACAATTGGTAAAACATAGGCGCGCGCATGCGCACAGTTACAGTGTAACTCGACATCCAGCGAAGCCAACCCGTGAACAGCATGCGTTGTGTACTCTCCTTACGCTACAAACGGAATGAGGTCGATAAAACAAATAGTCTGAGGAAACGATCCAGAGAAATAAGATAACATTGAGTGTTAAACCTGTGAGAGCCATGAGTGGAGATGAAGTGCAGAGGAGGATTCGAAAAACACATGGACTAAAACATACGAAGCAGAGATGGAGTGAGTAGACTATCATTACATCAACCTAATGTATAGTCTTAAAAATGTAAATTGTTTCCATCAACTGTTAAAGCTGTTTCAATGAAGTCACAACTCGCGGTCCGACTCCGCTAGTGCCAACAAGTGATAGGCTAGCGCAACATTGTAGTCATTTTCGGGCTAAAAGTTTATTTGCCGTGGGAAAATGCTTTTCAATGACGATCCTCTTGTTAAGAGAGGCAAATAACCTGAACAGCTTTTCTGTTGACTTAACATGGTGTGGCCACTACGCATGAAGCTGGGCTGAGTAGCCTATAATGTCGCGTTCAAAACAACTGGGACCTCGGAAATCTTCGACTTCAGTGCGTTCAAGACAACTGGGAACTTGGGAAAAACGAGCTCTGACTGGGAAAATCGCTTTGAACGGTCATCCAACTATGAATTTCAAGTCGGGAACTCGGGCATCCTTCTAGAGCTCCGACTTTCCAACCTGTACATCACTGCCGTCATGATTTGACATCGTTTTTACCCGAGCCGAGTTCCCAAATGGATTGAAAGCACCATTATTGCACCTTCCCAGATGATCAGGACACTGCAAGATCTGGCATGAGAATGCCTTGGGAAATATATCTCTATCCATCGACGTGTGAGGGCCCTGTACTCCTCTAATTATACCATTATCCGAAATTATATATGGAGAAGATTGAAGTACTGCAATTTTTTTTATTAAACTGCTTTTTTTGTCATTTGGCTAGCTAATGTAAAAGCAACCCATTGGATTCAACAACACTTCCTGTAGCTACTAGCATGCTGATGGAAATGTCCAGTTTAATTTTTTAAAAACGATCAGTATTCCAATCATCTCGATTTACCATTCATTTGAAAATAATTAGGAGTACAGCGACATATTCCACCCCTGATTTAAGGCATGTTTCCCCAGCCATATACCACGCCAGCCTCTGGCTGTCCACATTTTGGTATTGCCTAAAACTGTTCAGACTGGAGTGAAGAAATACATTTAGGTTGAGTAGACCTAACTATATGTATCTAACAGCACTATATTTGATGGGGGTTCTTCTTTCTAACATTGTAAATCACTTCCTTGTTGAAACATACATTCCATATGTTTCCACCTCACTTGTGATATGTCTTAACTCTATTGTTCTATTTGTAGCCCTGTCTGCTAGTTTTTTTGCCTTGATTTAGTAACCCATGCTCAGTGGCGTAAAGTACTTAATTTTAAGTAAAAAATACTTGAAAGTACTAATTAAGTAGATTTTCAGGGATATCTGTTCTTTGCTATTTATATTTGTGACAACATTTACTTCACTACATTCCCAAAGAAAATAAGGTACTTTTTACTCCATACACTTGTTACATTTCGAATGCTTAGCAGGACATGAAAATGGTCCTACTCACACACTTATCAAGAGACATCCCTGCTCATCCATGCTGCCTGATCTGACTGACTCACTAAACACAAATGCTTTGTTTGTAAATTATGTTGGAGTGTGCCCCTGGCTATCCATAAATTAAAAAAAAAAACAAGAAAATGGTGCCATCTGGTATGCTTATTATAAGGAATGTGAAAGGATATATACTTTTTCTTTTGATACTTAAGTATATTTTAGCAATTCCATTTACTTTTGATACTTAAGTATATTTAAAACCAAGTACTTTTAGACTTTTACTCAAGTAGTATGTTACTGGGGGACAATTGGGTACTTTTTCCACCACTGCCCATGCTACAGATGATCCCTCCCCTTTGAAGGCCATTGCACCTTTCAAATAAATTGCAGTTGGTCGACTAGTATGGCATTACGGGGACCTTTAACAGCTGACTGCACATATTAGGGACTGGAATGTGGCTGTTGACACAAAAATGAATTAGAGATGAGTGAGACTGTTTTGGTGTACATTTTTGAAGCCGCAGGACCAAAACCATGAAGCATGGACTTTAGCAAACTATTTTGGTCATATCTCAAGTGCAATAATACTTTAAAAGATTACATTCAGGTAAAGGTTTAGGGAAGCAGAGAGTGAGTTTGAGAGAAAGAGGGAGTGAGAGTCATGCCAGAATAAAGTTACCTATCCCTCTTTGGATGTAGTTGAGGCTTGCTGGCTGCCAGAGATGATGTTGTAACATGTTATATAGCCTGAGGGAAAGGCAGCACGCCCTATGATGGAGAATGGCTGTTACACCTACGCAGTATGTAAGCCTTGCTGTTCATATATTCTTCTAGTGCAGTGTTTCCCAAGCCTCTTTTCGAGTAACCCAGACAGTTCCACTTATTTTATGAATTCCTGAACTAGCCCATCTGATTCAAATACTGAAGGGCTTGGTGATTAGTTGACTAATTGAGTTAGGTGTGCAATTTTAGTTTAAAAAAAAACTAAAGTCAGTATTTGTTCAGTGTTTAGGTCTGAACGAAAAACCTCCTTGGAGGTCCAAGTGTGTTCCCTGTATTTAACTTTGAAATTGGTGGTAAATAAATATGTAGAAAAAGGTGGTTGGACCACATCCAATTGCTGGACAGAAAAAAGCAAATATAGGTAAAAAGTAATTTCCCAACTGTCATGTTTCCCAGCAATTTATTTCCCAACTGTGTCAGGTCCAAATGATGTGCCTAGTAAATGTGTGTGCAGTGCAGCTAGCAAGAGAGCCATTTGAATTACTGTGAGAAGAGGCGTAAATTGTCGAGAAACTGTAGGTGTTCTGGTAAAAATCTGTTGAGTAGGTATGTGGTAATGATTAGGTAATGTTTCATCTCTTTCTGCGTGTTCAAACATTTGTGATCATACTGAGACTGTTGAACTTAGATCAGTATGGATAAACGTAGGAGCTGTGGTAGGTTTAGGAATTAGAGCACGAGTCTCTAAAAGACAGCGTTTGTTTACATCTTTCTTTTGGCAGCTTAGGAACTAGGAAAGATAGTTAAGGTATTCATTTGGTGGTTGGAAAAGCAGTGGTATGTATACGTGAATGCCAAGGGAAGCCAGGCTTCCCCCAAAAAATGACCAAGGAAAAAAAACATGCAAAATAACTTATCTTTCATCTGTGTTTCATAAATGTCCTTCAATAGGCTGAATGTATCTCACCGGAGAAAGCATCCAAGCAAACAAAACACCACCCCTCTGTCTTTGTGTAGCCCATCTATGCTGTCTGGTCAAAAAGTGTATGACATTGCTGTCGCCCGTAGCATTGAATTCAAAGGAAGCCAGCGAGCATTTGGCCTCCCTTGATTAAAAAACAAATCTAAAATAATAGCTCAACTGAGTGAGCTCAGCTGTGAATGGTCCTTGTGCACCAAAAAAAGTGTCACGGGGAGGCAGTTTGGAATTGGCTTCATACCAATCACATTTGAAGCCAAACGTTACATCTTGTTGTGTCATTGTCCTCCTGTGGCTAGCTAGCTAAAATCGCCCCTTTCCTAAATTTGGCATGGATGGAGATAGGGATTTGGACTTGTGTTTTTACTTCTCCGTACTGGCCAATAATTATAATGGCGATTCTGATTCAACCACCCTGAAGAAGGCACAGTGATGCCGAAATGTTGGTGTTTTACCCAATAAATTACTGGAAGTTTATTTATATGGCCTGAGAGGATGGAAGTTCAACATGTAGCTAGATGTAGTAACGTTAGGCTAATGTTATGTTAACTAACCAGTGTTACCCATGAATGGAAGTTAGGCTAGCGAGCAAGCAATTTAGCCTGGTAACCTAGGACAATAAAAATTTAAAGCATATATAACAGAGTCATAGACCGTTTAGGCAACATGAAAGAGGAGGCTGACATTGGCGTTTCTCTACAAATAGTGTGAGTCAACATGTTTTTTCTACTTACACACAGTACCATGGACAGCCACATCATATTTAGCTTACGCTAAATGGACTAAATCGTTTTTGGTATCCTTTAGTTGTCACTGTATTAGACTAAGATTAGAGGATGAAATGGTGCTGGAATAGTGGAAGCAGCGGCTATTTTCTTTGACTCGTGGTTCTAAATCAATAGTCCGAAAAATGTTTTGCTTGACCAAATTAACTTGCTTGACTGTTTGTTACATGCAATATGTTTTATGGACTTCACCGGACAGATGTTGCTCTCTGGTTTTGTGATGAAACAAAGATGTGGTTGAATTTATTCTTCCACTGTTTCTTATTATGTAGGCCTAAGGCTGAGACATCAGTCTCAAGTCATATGAACAGGATATAGAGAAAACAACGTAATTATCACAACACAGGTTGTAATACAGTGCCTTTGGAAAGTATTCAGACCCCTTGACTTTGTCCACATTTTGTTAGGTTACAGCCTTATTCGAAAAAACACATTTTTTAAAAATCAATCTACACACAATACCCCATAATGACAAAGCAAAAACAGGTTTTTAGAAAATGTTGCTAATTTATATAAAACAGATATATCACATTTTACGTAATAATTCAGACCCCTTACTCAGTACTTTGTTGAAGCACCTTGGGCAGCAATTACAGCCTCGAGTCTTCGTCGGTATGACACGACAAGATAGTCACACTTGTGTTTGGGGAGTTTGACCCATTCTTCTCTGAAGATCTTCTCATGCTTTGTCAGGTTGGACGGGGAGCGTTTTTCAGGTCTCTCCAGAGATGTTCGATCGGGTTCAAGTCCAGGCTCTGGCTAAGCCACTCATGGACATTCAGAGACTTGTCCCGAAGCCACTCCTGTGTTGTCTTGGCTGTGTGCTTAGGGTCGTTGTCATGTTGGAAGGTGAACCTTCAACCCAGGGCCAGCCGACGAGAGCATACAGGTTGCAGTGGTGGGTGGTATAAGGTGATTTGGTAACAAAACAGATGGCACTGTGATAGACTGCATCCAGTTTGCTGAGTAGACTATTGGAAGCTATTTTGTAGATGACATCGCCAGAGTCGAGGATCGGTAGGATAGTCAGTTTTACTAGGGTAATTTTGGCGGCGTGAGTGAAGGAGGCTTTGTTGTGAAATAGAAAGCCGATTCTAGATTGGATTTTTGATTTGAGATGTTTAATATGAGTCTGGAAGGAGAGTTTACAGTCTAGCCAGACACCTAGGTATTTATAGTTGTCCACATATTCTAGGTCGGAGCCGTCCAGGGTGGTGATGCTAGTCGGGCGGGCGGGTGCGGGCAGTGAATGGTTGAAAAGCATGCATTTGGTTTTACTAGCGTTTAAGAACAGTTGGAGGCCACGGAAGGAGTGTTGTATGGCATTGAAGCTCTGACATGCACTGTCAACTGTCGGACCTTATATAGACAGGTGTGTGCCTTTCCAAATGTCCAATCAATTGAATTTACCACAGGTGGACTCCAATCAAGTTGTAGAAACATCTCAATGATGATCAAGGGAAACGGGATGCACCTGAATTTTGAGTCTCATGGCAAAGGGTCCTAATACTTATGTAAATAAGGTATTTCTGTTTTATTTGTAGTAAAATTACGAAACTTTCGAAAAACCTGTTCAGTTATTCATTATGGGGTATTGTGTGTAGATTGCTGAGGGTTTTTATTTTTTGAATCCATTTTAGAATAAGGCTGTAAAGTGGAAAATGTCAATGGGTCTGAATACTTTCCAAAGGCACTGTATGGCTTTTCTTTAATGGCTTGGCTTCCCCAGTGATTTTACCCAAGCACCACTACTGTGGAACAGCTCAAGTCACTGACGAGAGCAACTGCATAACTGAAAGCTACTTATTATATAGCTGAGGTGTGCATGTATTTGACCTTGTGTTTCCACAGTGCTGATCTGCAACCCATAATGATGAGCAAGCATGGAAGTGAAATGTGGCACTTGTTCAGTCAGTTGGCTGGCTGTGGCACTAGTGTCCATTACTGGTTTAGCTGTTACACACACATAGACACTAGTTAATGCCTATTGTGTGACAAGACATATGACATGGCAAACCATATGGGTATTTTGGCAGTAAGCCAATGTCTATTACTTCCTAAGGTAGTGGTGTTGGATAACATAGTATCTATGATCCGTATTGAAATAACGTAGAACATCTGATGTTGTGGAAACGTTATGACAACCCAGTTTCACTGCATTCACAGAACTACCTGCGCGAGTTGTGTTTTGACCTGCGTGTCTTTTCTCCTGTCCAGGTGAGCAACCTCAAAGCGCCGCCAATGGGAAAGAGAAAGACGCCCTGTCATTTGACCTCAGTGAGTAGCCCCATTGTGCACGGTACACCTTTTCAATTGTGATTTTACCTATAGCTCTAACAGTGTGTTCAACAGTGTAACGTCAGGGGAAAATATACACTTTAGAGATGACATAATGATAACTCTGGGGGAACCCGTGGAGAGAAGCATCTAGCTGCAGGTTATGCAGGTTTATACCGCCTGGTCTGCGAAACTCAAAGGGGATGTTTGTGTGTCTCAGATGGTATCTTTGCATTTCATATGGTATGTGGGTGCGCAGCCTGAACTCGACATACCAGTCTGTGCCCTAGCTCTGGTCCAGGGCATTATGTTAGTGCGTTAGCATTGTAGTGATCAAAGTTTGGAGAGTTAGTGTTCAGGATGTTTTGCAAATTTTTGGATGCTATGTTGATGCCAAATCACTGGGCTCAGACCCTATTGTCCATGAGTAGTTTTGCTATTTGAGCCTAGATTAGTTAGCTGATGATTAAGCTATTAGGTCAGAGGAGCACAGTCCACATTGTTCCATTTGGTGCCTAATGAACACGATCCTTGTGTAGGAGGTACTAATGATCTGTTGGTCCTGTGGTCCCTTCTAGGCACCGTCCAACCCAGCGAGGGTGAGAGAGGTGCCATCAAGAGGCTAAGCACCATGTGGTCCTCATTCCGGGGCAAACACGACAAAGACCGTGAGTATAAGGCTAGGGATGAAAAAAATGTGTTACATTTTACTGCCGACTAACCGACCCTTATTAAATGGTCAACAAATAGCCCCCAAAAAATGGCCCCCAAAATGGCCCCCAAAAAATCTAAACAGTCAAATGATCTGCCCAACAGAAAATACTATACAAGGAATTTACATTTTTCATTAGGAGCTTAATGGAAACGTGCAACAATAGCAAGCCCATAGAACAACATTTTCAATTGATCTTTTCACTGAAAACATCACCTTTAGCCAATAAGCATTGGATGCATCATCACATTTTCAGACTTATGTAAAACAACTAATATTCCTAAGGTGATAAATAGACAATGCGTTTTTTTTCCCTTTGCACAGCCCCAGCTAGAGGAACATATTTTAGGAAGATCTGTCTTTTTAAAAACACATTTCATGCAATTCTACAACACTTTACATCACAAGGTAGCCTACTCTGCTGACAATGACAAACTGACATCAATAAAAACGACCTTGTCTTGAATGCAACCATCTAATCTCGGCCCACGAAAAGGTGAGATACACATTGTTCAATATGACGTCCAAATTATATTGTCCTAAAAGAACTTTCCAGTGGCATTGACTCACCCAATGGTAAAGACAGTGAGTATGCGCAATGCTCTCCGATAGTGCCAATAACATAGGCTATAGGCCGCTATTGTTCACTTTGGGAGTTGAGAATTTTGATAACAAAATACATATTGGAGTTGTTTTTGTCTTTTCTCGTATGTGTTTTTCCAGCGATTGTTATTTTGAAATATTTTGATAGGCCTAGCACTATTTTAGATGCGTTTCACTGCCTGCCGCAACGCAACAATCAGCTCTGAAATTTTCTGCTTCCAATATTGCGCACTTCCCAACTGAAGTCTATGGGCTTGTGATTTAAAACAAACCACAGCTATTTGTTAAAATAAGCTAATGATCCTCTATGCCTAAATCATGTTCTCTGGTGTAATAATTTCAATTATTTAATTTATTTCTGTATAGACGGGAGTAGCTTAATTATATAATTTTGGCAAATTCAATTTACTTTAAGGGAAGCTAAGCTTCCCCTAGACAATTGGACGAGCCACATATTAACGATCTTATTATTGAAAATAAAAATCCTGTAACGAAGCAGCTAATAAAATGTAATTTTCAAACATTTGCCAAAATGCAATTCGCGGGAAAACACTGTTCTAAACAGCGCACCTAATACGAGCGGATTCCTATGTGACAGAGAAGAAAAATCTCTGAAATGTAGAAAGAGGGGGGATCATATAGCAACAACTAGGAAGGGTTGCTAATATGACTAGGACTGTGCCTTTGGCTTCTAGACAACGAAAAAGTTGATATGAAAACCAATATAACAATAGAGAAATGCTGCTTAATGGCATGAGAAAGTTCATTGAAAATAATTGCCACTACGTTTCTATGGTTGGATTTTGGCTAGGCTACTTTGAAGCAAGGTAAGACATGCTTCATTATTTGATGGAAGGTAAAAGGTTCAGGTTTCAGACAATTATACTGCCTCAAACTCACATTGCAAAGTGGTGGGTGACGCGCTGATCGCCTGCTTAATTACGAGTTGAGATTGAGAAATAAAAATAGTAGCACTTTTTAATCATGGCCATCAAAACAGTTTAACACACGATTGCATTTAGGTTATTTGTTGTGCAATGTCTAGGTTTACAAAAGCACATTTCACTCCAGTACCAGCTTTTTGAGGAACTGCTCTCATGCTGTCTGACAGGTGGTATAGCATATTCCGCTCCTCAAACTAGGCTCTGTATGCTGTGCGAGTGTGATAAATAAAATCCATGAGGACTAATGACTAATACACACGCTCCAATTTAATTCCACAAAATTATGCAAATGAACCTATAGACTGATAAGCATGACTGGTCAAATGTATTTTCAGTGGCTAACCGATTCATGGTTAACCATTAACATCACTATTTAATGCTCCACAGAAACGCTGTGTTACTTAGGAACACTTCTTATTTTCTATTAAGTACTTCCTATTTCACACAAAAATACTTCCTAATTTACCAAGACCAAGGCCCTGTCCAGAATAACCCCTACCCACCTAGGGCATAGGCATTTGTGTACAGTAGATCATAAATGATTGGATGAATGTAGGCTAAACAGAGGTAATGGCCTCACCTTACACTCTGTCTAGCTAGGTGTCATTTGTTTAGACCGGACCAGCAGGTTTGCCTAACTCCAAAGTAAATTAGATCTTTAACTAGTGTGACACTGAATGAGAATGGATAGGCTGGTGCAAGTCATTTCCGTTTGACCGTAGTCAAATTCCGTTTGACCGTAGTCAAATTCCGTTTGACTACTTCCGTTTGACCGTAGTCAAATTCCGTTTGACCGTAGTCAAATTCCGTTTGACCGTAGTCAAATTCCGTTTGACCGTAGTCAAATTCCGTTTGACCGTAGTCAAATTCCGTTTGACCGTAGTCAAATTCCGTTTGACCGTAGTCAAATTCCGTTTGACCGTAGTCAAATTCCGTTTGACCGTAGTCAAATTCCGTTTGACCGTAGTCAAATTCCGTTTGACCGTAGTCAAATTCCGTTTGACCGTAGTCAAATTCCGTTTGACCGTAGTCAAATTCCGTTTGACCGTAGTCAAATTCCGTTTGACCGTTTAGTTACTGCAACTAGGATTTTCCAAGCTCTGATGCTGCTGATGGTCATTAGCCCACCAAACTTGCTTAATTGCCTTGTACTCTATTGTCCCTCTGATAACTCTGACATCAATGCAAATGTTTTGGAAAATCAAATCAAACACTTCATGAGAGTTGCGTGAGAAAACCTCAATTAAAAAGGAGGATCCCATCAGCTTTCTATAGGCGAGGCCGACTGTATTTATCAACTATCCTAATAATAAGCACATTGCTTCGCTTTACAACAGGAGTATAGCCTACCTGGCTGGCATGAACCATGGGAAAAGTGTCCTCCATTTGCTATTTAAGTGCATAGATTTTATTTCCAATGCCCCTGTTCCTAGACAGTTGAATGATAATGGTCCATTCTTAATCCAAACTAATTTCACACATATATTATTTAGTACATGTAAAGACAGTCAATTTAAGAGTAGTCTGATGGGTGACAATATTAGCCTATCACTTGTGAATGATGTATTGTCACTTATGATACAAACACGTTGGGCATCATTCACAACTAAAGTGTCCAAATAACTTTAATCTGCTTTACAACCAGTGTAGAGCCTAACTGGCATGCATAGGCAGTTTGGGGACGATTAAAAAAGGCACCTTTTTATAATAAAGCATTAAATGCATAATCGCATTTGTGGTCACTTTTGAGAACAGTGTATTCCCTCTAATTGATTCCATTTTGGAACATTTGCGCTTATAGCCTACAGCCAGCCATGTGTGCATTGCTGCACTTATAATGTGAAGAAATAGGCTAATAGTTGATCAACATTTTTAAGCTAAACGTTCCGATCTAGTACATCAGCCTCATTGCTTTAAAAAAAAAAAATTATGTGAGTGGTTGTATTAATTTGGGATCTATCGCATCCCACAACTGTCCCAGAGTATGTTTGGAATATATATTTATTGCACAGAAGGACAAGTTGTCCAATAGAATAGGTAAACTTCTTAACTATGGGGGGGTAGTAGATTGACACAGACTAGTGCTTTTGCTGTTCATTAGGCCTACTCATCTTGTTGGCTGACAAAAAGTAGGCTAAATGTGGACAGTCCATCTAACATCTTCAATATGCACCTCAGAATTTGATAAGAGGATGCACGCAGTTGCGTTCCCGATGTCTTTGTCTTCACTTGTAGCCTACTTCATAGCTGAGGTGCCTGTGAGAAGGACCTGGTCACGTGACAGGCATTGGCTAATAAGAATTGAGATATCTGAGAGAGCCATGTGAGTGAGAGGTTCTTCGGTGCATGGCAGCCAGGAGAAGGGAATTATAATTATTATATTCAGCCCAAGGGTACAACGGCCACTTTGGCTGCAAAAGGCATGGATTCTTTTGGGGGCATTACGGCCACACAAGGGGGATGCCGCTGGGAAATTCGAGGGCTGGTGAGAATATTATCAAGTGCTTGTCAAATTGTGAATGAGAGACTGATGAAGTGTGTGCAGCCTGCACAAGAAACAAGTCAGAGTTCATGCCTTTCATGCACATTTTTTAAAATCATCATTAGTCTCATTATGCAGACTGTATTAATGTATTAAATATCAAATAAAGTTGCATAAATAACTCTAAATTAAGCATATAGGAGAACCTATTTCTTTGTTAACCGCTCAACACAGAGTAGCCACATGCACTACCTTGGAAATATCCTTTCAATTTTATTCAGCTATGTTCATTTGTCTTCTTTATACTTTAAAATAATAAAAAATAACGCCACAGAATTTTAAGCAAATCTTGTCTGCTAAATGAACTAATGTAGCCCACAGCCAAATGGTATAACCATATCAGGGCCTAACATAAGAACAACTCAGAGTATGCTATTCTGGTCTTCTGAAATAGACTACATTTTCTTCACATCGTGTTTCTTTAGACCTGTCTAAAATAATGGGTTCATTGTGATGATGAAGGCTACAGTATATTCAATGAATTTGAACCTTTTTAAGGTGTGCACCAGTAGCGAGTAGACTATGCGTGGAAGCCAAGAGATGCTAAATGTGTTTGTTAATTAACGGTCAATTACCACGAGACTGGCAGATACTTGCTTGACAATCACCGGCTGACAATTTCATAACCGCCACAGCCCTAGTTATGATTGGTTTGGTTTTCCAGTTGTGCCAATTACCTATAAGTTATTGCAGACCCAGTAATGCATTTGTTTAGCTTAGCTTTATCACTGGACTGCAGAGTGAAGGAAAAGCAGCCAACAAGTGCTCAGCATATGTGGGAACTCCTTCAACTCCTTCTTTAAGACTGTTGGAAAAGCATTCCTCATGAAGCTGATTGAGAGAATGCCAAGAATGAGCAAAGCTGTCATCAAGGCAAAGGGTGGCTACTTTGGAAAAATGTCAAATATATTTGTGATTTGTTTAATACTTTTTTGGTTACTACATGATTCCATATGTGTATTTCATAGTTTGGATGTCTTCACTATTATTCTACAATGTAGAAAATAGTACAAATAAAGAAAAACCCTTGAATGAGTAGGTGTCCAAACTTTTGTCTGGTACTGTACAATAATGTGGAGTGTAATGGGTTAGTCATGCCTTACACAGGGACTGTTGCCATGGTAAAAGCAGTTGGAGGTGAAACCTGTCACAGTAGGCTGAGTCACAGAACGGTTCTTTTGTGTGTGTCCGTGCGAGAGACAGACTGAGTGTGTGCGGCAGTGCAGCATAAAGAACTTGTCTGGGCAGCCCGGCTCTACTATTATTTCTAAGGAGCAATGGAAAAAAAAAAGCAAGAGACCCGTAACATTTTCACAAAACTCAGAGGAGAGAAAAGATTAGCCAATATTTATCTTTGGTGTTGTTTGCTGTTCAGCAGGTCCTCTGTCAAACTGCAGGGTTTACCCAACTGTAAACACACCATGTGGCAGAGGTTGGTGGGGGATGGGCATGTCCTTAGTTTCTAGACATTAATAAGCAGATTAAGAACCAAATGTGTCTTCATTTCACATCTCAGAAACCTCTTGATAAGAATCTTTTAAAACAGGCTGGTGCTCATATACTTAGAAACCTCGCAAAACATTCCATTTTTTTTTATTTTGGCATGGTGTCTGTTGCGCCTGTTTTCACTTTGCTGGTATGTGGTTGTTCTCATTAATACTGCATAAATAACATGCATGTATTATAAGTATCTCAGAATAATACGTGTCTTCTGGCTAGTAATGATAAGTACTTTCAATTCATAGTGGTAATAAATGTAATGTACATTTTTAATATAATTGTATACGTTGTTGGAAAAACATATGCCTATCATAGCTGTTTTTATATTCACACATCCTTATGGCTGGAATCACATTGTATGGTGCACATTGTATGGTGCAACGGCAGCACAGGTATTTGTCAGTCGACCTGTATTGAGTTTTGCAAATCTCAGCCATTATGTTTTTTGATTTGAGGTTGTCAGCACCAGCACATGAGTTGAGTTCCATTCAATATTCCGTGTTGGAAAAGTAAGAAACAAACCAGATAGCATTCTTATTGGCCACATTCCTGGGATTCTCCCTCAGGCAATGAGCAGCAATACCTCTTCTATTGTACTGTATATCTGCTGCTGCCTAGGAAGCACAGTGGACGAGATAGAAAGGGAGAGATATTCAAAAGGATTTGTTTTCACCCTCAAGTGGATATTGTATTTTCAAATATTTCTTTCAACAGAGATGTATTGAAAAGTACTCAAATCAAATGATCAGTAAGATGTCATGTGTCCGGTACGGGGATAGAACCTGCTGCCTTATCGCTGCTGACACCATGGTCTAATCAGCTGAGCTATCCAGACCATAAGCCTTTGGTTTTACTATATGTTATTAGTAAGCCTCTGCCTTAACACTCTGTTGTCCCGACAGGGGTGATGAAGGAGCCACCCCTTCAGGAGTCTTTGGAGCCAGCTCCGGTGGACACCCCAGCCAAGGAGCAGCGCTACATGAGTGGGCAGTACTTCTTTGAGTACTTGGTTGTGGTCAGCCTCAAGAAATCCAAAGAGGGGGCCTACGAGCCACAGATCACCTACCAGTTCCCCAAAGTGAGTCCGCTAGTTAGTAGAAACTCTGCATGTCTCCCAAAAGGGATAAAGAAGAAAAATGTGGATAAGAAATGAAAAGCGCAAGGGAAGTCATTGAATGGTCAGAGGGAGGTAGGAGAGAAGAATTCAGGTAGGCCTTCAGCACGGAAGATTATTGAGATTTTTTTAAATTCCAGGCTTTATTCCATTAGATATACTGACGTTTCAACGTCACATGACATGTCTTCTTTGGGCTCTATTTAAATTTGTCTTTACGCGATTCCTCGCTTCCCATCTCCTCGCCTCCTCAACTGTATTGGAGGAGAAGGTCTAAGGTCTCTCCCCTAGGACCTTCTTGTGTTTTGAGGCAAGGAGAGAGGAATTGAATACATATTAATTGAGAAAGAGCCCAAGTTACATCCCTCTGACAAATATATTGGTCTTTCTCTCCATTTCTCTGTTGCCCTCTCTCTCCCTCTGTTAATCTTGCTCTTGCTCTCTCACACTCTCTTTCTCAGAGGGATGGGATGGTGAGATTCCAAAGAGAGGAAGAGGAAAAGACCCTGAAGGCCATCACACTCTTCTGTTTCCCTGAGGGCATCAACTGGGCCCCCCTAACAGAGTACCACAGGTAACACTGCATCTAATATGAAGGATCATCATCAATGTGGGAAGATGGGTGTATTGTTGAGTCATTCCAATGTTGATGTCTTAAAGCTACCAATAGACTTACTTTCTCTCTAGTGAGACATTCTCATTTGTCTTGACTGAGATCGACGGCAGCAGAAGGAACGGATACTGTAGGAGGCTACTGGTATGTTTCACTTTGGGTTTTCACTTGAGATTATTTATAGTGCGGTGAATGCCATGCCCATTATCTGTCTTTCTCTCTCTCTGTTTCTCCATTGTTCTCGTCTAGCCCCACGGCAACGGCGCTCGCCCACCTGAGGCCTACTGCATCATTAGCAGGTTGGCTTGTTTCGGACTGTTCTCCAAGGTAACACACCTCGAATGTCATTGGCTTTTGGCTGTCAGAAATTAGTGTTTTACCCAGAGACTTAAGCCTGGATGAGTTGAACTGGGAGGATCCCTGGCTGTAACGATGCTTCATACTTCTGAGTAGATCTCTCCCTGGGCCTTCAGTTAGGAATCATGCTGACAACATTGTGCACGTGGTAAAAAAAGGAATTAAGCCAACATTGGATAACACCACACATGCTCAGATTTCAAAGGGATTACAAGCCATTTCCACTAGCATTGCTACATGCTTCAAAAATGCTAGCCAGGATCTTCTGGCCTTTCTTAATTAACCAGCTAATAAACTTAACATTCTTGAGGAAATGGCAACTCTTGTCTTTCATGAAGTCTACTTTCTCTTTAAAGAGAAAAGATAGCTCTCACTTATCCCAGTACTCCCTTGAAAATGTCAACAGCTCATAACTTCTCTACAATCTCCCATATCGGGAAAAAAACGACAAGAAGAAGACACTCCTCCACTGACGTGGAATTGAAAGTGATGGGGAAATCTTGTAAATCTGACAGCCGTTCGTAACGCTAATCGGTGTGAAATTGAATTTCTCGTAACTACTGTGTTTATATAACAGTATGTTATGGTACTAGCAAATTACTCTTTAGCGAGTATGAGCCTTTTAGACTGGCCTTTGGGTTTTGAAATGCCCTATTTGCAGCACAGTTCATACCTTCTCTCCCTTAGTGGCCCTTTATCATTAGCCTCTGTCTTTGATCCAAGTCGCTGTATTTGTTTTGTTCATAATTTGCTGCCTTTCAGTGGTGCCCCAAGTCTTGTGAAGTGAATATTGACACACATTATCACCACCACCAAACTGTCCCGTCGGCTACTGGAAACACTAAGCCCCACAGTTCATCATATACTTATTACTATATACTTATTACTGCCACACCATTTACTGTGGTTTGTCAGTCTCTGCCTTGAAAAAGGTCACCCAGGAAATTGTGTAGGCTAATTATTTTATTACAGTGGTGCAAAATCACATGATATCAGAGTTAGATTATTCCTGTCTTTCTCTAACGTAGATCTTTGACGAGGTGGAGAAGCGGCGCCAGATCTCCATGGCGATGATCTACCCGTTCATGCAAAGCCTGAGGGAGGCGGCGTTCCCCGCCCCAGGCAACACAGTCAAGATCAAGAGCTTCATCCCCGACAAAGGCACTGAGGTTAGCACCCTGATGTGTCCGATGTAGCCACATGGCTAAGTTGGCATAGCACAATGACATGCTGTTCCTTGAGACCTGGGTCATATTAATTTGGGAACACTGTAGCAAAATGTTAGGATTGGAATAATTGGTTGTAATTAGATGTCATGAAAACCAGCACACACAGTTCCACGAGTTGAGAAACATCCACATTGATAGCAGTAGCGGTCAGTTTCATTTAAGATGAGGGAGGATATTTTTTTTATTATGAGCATGGCCTTATTTCTGTTACAGCATATTGGGTGACTGTTATTCATATTCCATTCACCCAGTTCAATGTAACATATAGGTTTAGGCAACTACATGATACTCTATTTTTCCCTATACCCATCATGAGGTTGCTACAATCTAGCCTATGAATGAAAGTTTACAACGTACAGTAGGTGCACACAAGTCCAGAGAGATTTGAGGTGACCGACAGTGACACATGGACAGACAGTGACACATTCAATACCGCCTTGCACACTCATGCCTGCATCTAGCGCGTAATCATTAGTCCAACAGTTGCAAACGAGAGTTTCTATTGGACAAATGTGAGTATGTTTATCCCAGTTTCATTCTGTTTGCGAAACGTTATTTTTATTTATCCGTTAACCCAGGACACCGGGTTTAACACCCCTACTCTTACGATAAGTGTCATGGGATCTTTAATGACCTCAGAGAGTCAGGACACCCGTTTAACATCCCATCCGAAAGACGGCACCCTACACAGGGCAGTGTGCCCTGGGGCATTGGGATATTTTTTTTTAGACCAGAGGGAAGAGTGCCTCCTACTGGCCCTCCAACACCACTTCCAGCAGCATCTGGTCTCCCATCCAGGAACTGACCAGGACCAACCCTGCTTAGTTTCAGAAGCAAGCCAGCAGTGGTATGCAGGGTGGTATTTTGTTATAACAAAATCGACAGAATGAATACACCCCTGATTACACGTAAACACAGTTCACTTTCATAGCAGCCACGTTGTATTCCTTCTCGCATCTACACACTCTCCTCCTCACCTTATCCATTCGCTTGTGGACTTCAATGCACACGTCAGCTGACCAGGCAGGAAAAAAAAACCACGCCAAACCATATAACATCATACTCAACATAGGTAATAGAACTAACCCGGTACAATCATTCATTACAGTGAGTCAGTAAGCAGTTTAGCAGTTAGACCGGTGGGCCCCAGTGGCAATACGTTTGTAAAACCAAAAGCTAACCTTTACTTGGAAGAGTTTGTGTTGGATAGTTATAGTCAGTAAAAAGTGACAAAATATAGCTCTCTTGCTTCTTATGTTTGAAGAAATTAAGTTGTTCAACTATCATCTTTCTCCCTCTGAGTCAACTACTCACCACATTTTATGCACTGCAGTGCTACCTAGCTGCAGCTTATGCTTTCAATACTAGATTCATTCTCTGACCCTTTGATTGAGTAGACAACATGTCAATTCATGCTGCAAGAGCTCTGATGGGTTGGAGGATGTCCTCCGGAAGTTGTCATAATTACTGTGTAAGTCTATGGAAGGGGGTGAGAACTATGAGCCTCCTAGGTTTTGTATTGAAGTCAATGTACCCAAAAGAGGACGGAAGCTAGTTGTCCTCCTGCTACACCTTGGTGCTACCCTGCAGAATGCTGTTGAGGCTACTGTAGACCTTCATTGCAAAACAGTGTGTTCTTATAATAAATCTATTCACGTCACCAAATAATGTATCTCAAAAGGAGAACTTTTTTAATTATTCACTATTTTTATGAATGACAGGTGGGGAGGGAAAGCACTGGTAGACACCTACCCAGGCCCTGTCACTAATGTGATCATCCAGGCCAGGAGAAGAGAAGGGCTGGATGTATTCAGTAGGAAACAAAGGGAACGGGAAGGATCCTACAAAAAATTGTTTCTGTTGCAAAAAGTAAAATGTTTTGCAATGGTGTGCGACTAATGAATACACCCCTGGGTGAAGGGTACTCACCTTCCAAGCTACAGTAAATAACGATAAGCACACCACTAGAGAGGGGGGGAGACATTAAAGTGAGGAGACAATACTAACAAGATGCACAAAGCTAGTCGGACACAGAGCAAGACAAGGAACACACACAGCTAGTGAAAAAGAAGACACAATGTCATCAGTTGAAGATGTATTTACTGAAATGAAAAGGAAACGTCCTATTGTCCTGGAATAATGCTGGTGACACACACACACACAGCGAACATCAATGTTAAGCCGGGAAGACAAGCATCTTCATAGAGCAGGGTTCCCCAACTTTGGGTTTTCACTTGAGATGATTTATAGTGTGGTGAATGCCATGCCCATTATGTCTCCCTCTTGCTCTCTGTTCATGCTGCAAGAGCTTTGATAGGTTGAAGAACGTCCTCCGGATGTTGTCATAATAACACACACACACTGCATTGAAATAGGAGAGGTATTACTGAGGTGAGATGTTCCAATCCTATCCTGCAACATTCCATTTCTCAGGCCCTTTTTCCCCCCAGTTAACCCCCACGCACACTATTTGTTTCGTGGTTGCTGTATATTATCTGTATGTTTAGATCTGATTACTTTAGTTAAACTGCTATATATTTCAGCAAGCACACTCATTCTGTAAAATAAACTTTGTCTCAAACTCCGCCGGGACATACTTTCAATGGTGCTATCCCACTTCTGATACCGTTGTAGTTAATTAGGGTGCAATGTCTACCGGCACTCAAAATCTGGTCCCTGTGACTTCCATTCCAAAACCCTAGCCATTATACCAAGAGTCAAGCCAACATTATTAAGAGGCTAAAATCTCCATGGGGTCAATTATTTTCCCTGCTCGCTTGCCTCAATTTTCATGAAATTAAATCCGTTAGTAAATCAACTTTGTATTGCTTTGGTGTATATAACAAGTTGGTGACGGTGGTAACATTTACTGTACATAACATGTTGGCAACAATGGTGACGTGTAGATAAAGAGTTGACTCTCTCCCATCTAGATCATCAGTCTGACACGGCCGCTGGACTCGTGGCTAGAGCATGTGGACTTCCGCACACTCTTTCGCTGCTTGACCGATGAGGAGGTCCTGCTCGTGTTCGCTGCCGCCGTTATGGAGCGACGCATCGTCTTCATAGCGGAGGAGCTCAGGTACTGCAAGCACAGACACACATGTTATTACTTACTAGTCAAATCAACATAGTCGTCTGAGACGAATGCACCAACTCTGTCAATGGGAGCCTATTATAAAAACGTCATTGCATATGAATCGAGATGCTCCTTACACGTTGAGGACCACTCAGAAATAAAAACTTAAAATCACAATGAGAAGCTTCAAGGGGGTATTAGAAGTTCACACAGTGACACACAAACCAGGGGTTGGATCAAAACTATTTTTCAATTGTCGTTTCATTTTGAACAGAACCTCTATTTTTGTCGTTCTGTTGCACTATTCCGACCAGCGAAATAAAGTAGTGAACCCGGTTAAGTACTGTTTTATATCGTTCCTTTTTTAACCTGTGATAAAGTTTAATTTTTTTTTTTTTTTTTTTACATTTACCTCGTTAAATTACTTAGCCAATCAGTGAATTATACCTAGGAGGAGCGGCTTTTATGGAGGAACTTCGAATGTCCTTTGAGCTAGCTAGCTAACAAGCGTGCTTGTCTTACCTTTTTTCTTTTGTTCCCAACATGAAATGCGATATCTAGGCCTATGGTGTCCTTAACTAGCTTTTGAAAAAGTTGATCCATTCATCTCAAGCTAATAAAAAAATCTCTATCTTCTGAATAACGCTCGTAACGTCAGTATAGTAGCCTATGCTTTGGATGGGAAGGGGCAGGTAGTCTAAGCGTACACTATCAAAGATTTTCAACTGGCAGGCAGACACTGGAATAAATTTCTGAGTGACAGAGGGAGGGCTTTGCATAGGTGCTTTTTTTTGTGGGACTAGAAAAAAATGCTTGGAACTTTAAAATAACGTTGTTACCCGGTTCTCATGCTTTTAAAATAACATTTCTGTTCTGGAACAGTATGGGTGACTTTTGTTTTCGGTTCTGTTCCTTGAACTGGTTCCCCTGACACATACACACACGCACTGAATAAGTCTAACTTCTGTCTCTCCTCAGCACCCTGTCCCAGGTGATCCACGCCGTGGTCGCCCTGCTCTACCCCTTCACCTGGCAGCACACCTTCATCTCCATCGTCCCCGAGATCCTCATTGACGTGGTCATGGCCCCCACCCCCTACCTGCTGGGAGTGCAGAAGCGGCTCCTGGAACAGGTCACGGACCAGAGCGACGTGAGTCAGCCCCACCTGTGATAATGTTACAGAAATGTTGGCTTCGACACACCAGCTTCGCTCACGTTCGTTACGAAAGCCTGGGGAAGTTGTTGGCAGGAAAACACACAAAAAAGGGGTGGAGTATGGTAGAATCTAGATTAACTCTAATGATGAATTCCCACTTGTCAAACCAATCACGTATTTTTGCAACAGAGGTGGTTTCTGAACATTTGACTGACTTGCAACAAGGTGCCTAACATAAGATACAAAAAACCCAAAGCAACAGTAAACATGTCGTCCCCCATGAATGATGCAGCCCCTCCCCCTAGGCCAATTGAGTTATGTGACTAACACATTTCAGTTCATTACCATAGCCACTGCCTTAGGCCGATCCGTGTCATTTTGTTAATGCCGGATCTCTATGGCATCATTCACCCAAATTTCGTCAAAATCGTCCCAGTGCTGTCTAGAGATATCGCGTGTGACTAAGATAGAAACGGACGGAGACAGATTCACAGTCCCCTCCCCGATTTCATCGTGGGGGACAATAACACTGCATAGGCTACTTAAACATTTGTCCTAGATGGTAGATAAAGAGGCACGGACAAAACAATAAAAGTGAAATGCCTCTACTGAGGGGATATGGCATGTCTTCTCAGAGCCAATCAAATGTGAGTGTTAACTGCCAGACACAAAAATCCAATAGTGACTTCTAATAGTTGCGTCAACGAGATGAGATTTGGAAGGATGGCCCTGTGATTATTTTTGATTTATTTAATTTCCTAACAGTTAAATTCATACTTAACTATCATAACAAAATACGGCTTTCACCTTGTCACACTACACAAACAATACAATTCTTCTCCCCCAGGCTTTTAAAATAAATCGTGAGACTACACCAAAGTTAGCACATTACCAGTTAAATGTCAAACGTAGAACTAATGACATGGGCCCTGTCCAGAAACAACACCTAAACCCCATGTATATATCTGAAAAGACTGGATAGAAGTCTGCTATCCTATTTGACTGAAAGCACAGGAAGGGGTAGGGGCAATGGGGTTGTTCCTGGATCAGACCTTGGCGCTATCTCAATTGATTTCCTTGATTCCTCGCCTCCTTCACAATGTATTGGAGGAGATGGTTCAAGGTCCCTAGCCTCAGACCTCCAATGCATTTTGAGGAGGAGGCGAGGAATCAAGGAAAGATTGAGAAAGAGCCCCTGAATGACTGGATGGGAAGTTTGGGAGTCTTGGTAGTAATAGTGATGGATTGGTGTTGGAATAATGATTGTAGGCTCTGTTTTCCCCAACACAGCTGCTTGTTGTGGACTTGTCAGAGGATAAGGGGGACACTTTCCTAGTTCGAGTAAGTGTCTAGCCTCGAGAGTGGAGCAATGGCCTAAATGTGCGTTTTAAAAAAAAGTCACATTTTATGCCTTGTATGCTCTTTTGAATTAATTCAGTTTGTTATTTGTACTGTTTTGCACTTAATACTATGGGGGGAAATGGGAATTTTGCTTTGTCGTACCATTGAATATTGTAACTGTTTTATAGAGCGGAGATGAGAAGTCTATTCTGCCCCCTAAGCTCCAAGATGAAATACTGCAGGCACTAAGAAATAGGAAAGAAGAAGCCAGTGAGTATATTTTGATATCAGCCTTTGAAACAAATGCCTGAACAAATGTGAAAGGGAAAACAGCTTTATAAGATGTTGTGCATTTTAGTTTAGTTGATTTCACAATTGGAAAATAGGTTTTCCATCAGATGTTTTTGCAAGAGGAAAAAGAGCTGTTGCATGGGGTATTTTATTTATTTATTCTAGAGATTGCATTGTTCTTTTTCACCTACAGCACCACATCAGGTGTGCAGATGGCCATACTGATGAATTAACTGTAACCTTTGAATATAGATTGTTTTATGCTCTATTCGATCCTTTCAAAGTAATGTGAGGTTTAGGAAAATTAGCATGTCATCATAAGAGACTGGTTGATCACACTCAAGGTCGACGTTATGGCTCTCGAGCACGGCCAAATAACACACCTTGGTTGAAACCACCTGGACTGTGGCTAAATGTGTGTGTGTACCATTTCCCACGCAGCTGTGGAGGAGCTGAACACGGTGGTCTCGGAAGCCTTCCTGCCCTTCTTCGTGAAGACTGTCGGCCATTTTGCCTCATACGTGACGCGGAAAGGAAGAGGGCAGCCGGGGGTGTTTCAGAGCAGGGCCTTCTACAAGGCCATCGAGTCCAAGACCACGCGGCACTTTGTCAAGAAGTTCCTCCAGACCCAGATGTTTGACCTGTTTATCCAAGAGTTGGAGCAGCAGCAGCCAGCGAGCCCCCAGCAAGGTGAGAGCTTCAATACATACTTGCATAACATGAGAATTTGAAAGCTATATAACATATCTAAAGTTTAAGATAATGAGGCTGGGTTGTTCTTGGGGGATAACATGCCTCTTGTTCGCTTATCATTAATTTACTCATTTATCATCACCCCCTCATCTTTTCAGGGATTTTCCACAAAAAGATTGTTGAATACCAGGAAAAGAAGAAAAAAGAGAAGGCAAAGAAGAGATAGTGTCTTGTGAATATACTAAACGAGGCTGATTGTGTATATAAGGGATTTACTGTAGATGTGATAAAAATAGATTTGAGATGTAAATATTGGAAGTGAATAATTTGTATTTATAGTTTTATGTGTTGGGGTAACAGTGGGTATTTTATGTGTTGCTACTGTATATGATAGACGGTTGACAAGACCACTTGTTAGAATGAGTGTTGGGCTCAAATCTGTCACCATCTGAACCTGCTATTATTAAGCAGAAAAAAATTCTAATAAAGACTGAATCTTTGAACCTTTATGCCAACTTTCCTGTTTTTTTCAGTCAGGTTCAAGAATGAAGTTGCTAAATAAGCACGTGTGTGCATACATGCACAAGAGGTCAGAGTGGGAGATTTTGACAAGTCATTAAAAACAGATTTATTTGTAGAAAAGTAAAATACCAGAAATGTTTCCAGCAAACTGTACAATACAGATACAGCAAAAGCTAACTCATGGACCGTAAGTCAAAGCTGATGCATCACACTTTCAATTAACATTTTGACCCACTAAATATCTTTACTTGTGTTCATTAGGCACCAAACTGAAGCAGGGAGGGACTGCCTGGACTGGTCCAATAAGGAAACAAATGTTCCATTGTGTGACGTAATGAACACAACACAGTTCAGTCAATGAAGTGCTGAGTCTCCAATGGCATCCTCTTGCCTCCTTTCCTTAAATCACAGACCCCAAATCACGTGGGCAAATGCATTATTGTTCCAGCCTATTCACCCTTCCATTTAGCAAGAGATGAAGAAGGGAAGTCATTTCAGGGCACAGAGATGCTTTTCCTGGGGTGGGACTGCAGTGTGGACACAGAAAAGGGGCAGTGTAGTCAGATGCTCCCAGCCAGCAGTGGCGAATGCTCTCCATGGTGGGCATGCTCTCTCACGTCGTAATGGGCGTAGTCGTACAGGTGATTACTCTGCATGACAACTTGTACCCGCAACTGGATTTTCTGGGGAGCAAAGAACATGAATACAACTGAGACTTCTATGGTGAGAGGCCATTCAACCCATCTTCCTTAGCTGATGAAACAACTGAGAATGAGCTGTAACATATTAAATGTATCACATTTAGCTCTACTCATACAAATGTAATGTGTTATACGAAACAGATCTGAGAATGAAGTCTTGCAATGGTAGTGCTTTATTTTGCTTTGCCATTGGGGAGAGCAGGAAGACCGTACCTGGAAATCTCGGATGTAAGTGAGGAAGAAGCAGATAAAGGAGAAGGCCAGGCACCACTCAGCCACAGCACTGACCAGATGGGCTGTGTAACCCTGCAAGATATGGCACCATTGTTTCTAATGGTTTCCTCTGGGGTCAAACTCAAACAGTTGACAAAGGTAATTTGAACGACTATGATTTAAGTTCAATTAGTAAAATACCAACCAATATAGTAGCATTGTTATGGAAATTATAATGGACAAAGGGATATTATGGTCTCTTGCTGAGCCATATAAGGCAATATATTAACAAGGAAAGGATCTCCATGTTCTAGTATTTTAGTAGGAAGTAGCATTCCTACGTGCCTCATGTATTTGTACGTACTTCACATTGTACTTGGGTGCTGCTGGACAACAATCTCTACATAGAACAAACTAGTAGCCACTATTTCCAATCTTATAATATTTAGTAGGATCACAGTGTAGAGGACCCTGATGTTTGCCCACCGTTTCTTCTGGTCTCCAGCGTATTTTTCTGTCCACGTCCACGCCTGGTAGGTCATCATACAGAATGGCTGATGACACAAACGCTGAGAGACGGCGAAAGGGTCAAGGGCTAGAACTGCAGCAGTGGAAGATGTAGTCATATTATTGAGGGACAGACATAACACTTCAATACAGTATCAGATTTTAAACGAGGACTGAGTCGGTTTCCCCAAACCAATGAGCATGCTTTTTATTCCAGGAGTAGACTTAATTTGAGCCCAGGAAACTGGTCCTACAGGTGGTCCAAGTATCCCCAAAATGCAATGATTTCTCACGGTTGTTTTCATCCAAAATCCATTCAGTTCCCCACTGTTGTATCCCCTTCTAATGTGTCAATGTCTGCAACTTCCCTTTGTACACTGATCTGTGTGTGCTCCAGAGTCAGACTAGTATGGTGAAGGATACAGATGATGACGCTGGCCATTGTCCACAGCCCCACGGCGGTGCGCGCCCACAGGATGTCTCGGCCGTGGAAGCGAGGCTGCATGTGGTATGACACCCCCGTCTGAACCAGGATGTAGAGCGCCCCGCAGCCAAAGGTCAGCCCCGCCCCCAGCAGGTGCACTGACATGATGGTGGTTTTCTGCAAAAGGGCAGAGGTGGTAATGGATTTTATACCCGACCCAAGCTTTCACACTTTCCAGAAGGAAGAAAATCCAGGGTATTTGACTCAAGAGGTGAGAAAGAGGGAGCAAATGTGATATGCCCATCATCATTCAGAGAACAATGAAGAGTTGAGAACACTGAAATGTGTGTGTGTGTGTGTGTGTTCCTTCTCAACACTAACAGCTGGCTCTTTCGTCCAATTCCAAATCAACCCATTCCTTACCCCCTATGCTAGATCTGAGAGGGTTTGATAAGTGTAAGCTATATGGCAAAATGATTGCTTATAAGGGGTAAGGGTTGATTTGGAATTGGGTATTTATATAAGAGGATAGTTATAATGGAAAAGTGGGGTAGGCAACGCTGTATGTACCTGGAAGTTGGCGACGACGCACATGCCCACTGAGCTCATGATACCCAGGACCATGCCAGCACAGTTAAGTCGATGCAGTTTAAGCTCGCCCCCTAGTGCCAGAGCCTGGACCTGCTTGTATCGCACATAGACAGTGGCTACACCTGCAGGGTCAACCACATATAGAGGGATGGACACAAGATTAATGGGAAGTGTGCGCTTTATAGTAACTGTCCAGTGTCTCCAGATTGATAAAATATGACCAATTACAATGAGTGAACGTTTTCCTTCCCCAAAAAAATGGCAATTAAAGCTGAAATAAGTAACCTGACCAAATTCACGTGTTATAGATCATTAATTGAAAGTAAGTCTAAGAGGCAATAGATCTGTTCTGTGTGCTATTTCTATGCTTCGCCTTCTTAAATTTCGTTTTTGCGTAATTTACTTCCGGCCTTGTACACCAGTTTCGACAGCTGGTTATGGAAAATATATTTCACCGCGTTTTAGATGGTACAATGATTTATACACTCTACTTGCTTTGTCACAAACTACAATTTTTGCAACCAGGAAATGGCGGAGCGATTACAACATCTTTAAGTATGTTCAAAACAAGATTTTGTGTTGGAATGGTGTGGGCGTATAAATCATGAATAAAATGTATGCGAGTAGTCCACTGATTGGCCAGATCATGAGGAAATGGTAAGCATTTTTTAAACTGTCTGAGGTGGAGTTTAATTTTGACCACAATTACGACCAGCAGATGATTCAACAACATTATTTGGGTAGTAGTTAACAGAATATGAATTTAAGTGATTCTTACTTGGTCTTTGATGTGTGAACCACTGACAAAAATCCCCACTTAACTGATTTAACAACGAAACCACAGATCACACTAATTCGTCCACAATCCCCTGCTAGGTCTGACAGGGCCAACACATACTTTTTGCTTCACAAATAACATCCATGAAACTAGATTTGTATGTAGCAGTCATTTCATTGGCTGACATTCAAAGGCACTCTTTCTCCAACCATGACAAATCCCTGGAAATGTTGAACCTGGAATACAATCAAGTCAGTGTTTGAGCTGCGTGTTGAACTAGGTCACAGAGGAGACGTAGTCGTCCTGCAAACTGTCACCCACTTTAATATTTTCAGCCACTAAATTCTAGTGAAAGGAGTTTGCATTCCCCTTTTATTTTGGGACCACTTAACTATTATACCTGATATGGTGTGTCCATTTTGTTTTACCTAAAAAGGAAGAGATGCTCAGCATGAACCCAAAGACACAGCGTTCGGGAACCACTGCGCTGGCATCACTGTAAGGAAACACACCACAATCATCTCTGTTATACACAGGACCAAAAGGGCAACATTTTAGTCATTTAGCAGAGGCTCTTATCCGGAGCAATTAGGGTCAAGTGCACATTGTCAGAATTATCACCTAGGTCGGCTCGGGGATTCGAACCAGCAACCTTTCCGTTACTGGGTAAACATTTTTTTGCGTTCTTCAAACCTTTTGGTATTGGAATCATCCTGTAATTATTTATAGCACACACCAGAAGTTGTCTCGACTGTGGTGCACTGTCCAAAAGCATCTCATCTTCCTCTCATAGGAGCGAATCCCAACTTCAGACATCAATGCATGACTAAGTAGAAGTTAGGATTCGCCCTACACACACACACAGTTTGGCAGGCCCTGGTCCAGTACCTGATGTAGGGCACTAGTAGGTCGACGTGGCCCAGCAGCACAGCGGTGACATAGCTGACGACAAAGGTGGACAAGGACCAGGTGACCAAGGCTGCAGGGAGGGCACATACCCCCCTCTGGAACCACCACATACCCCCTGGGACAGGGGGAGGAAGGGGTCCTGTCAGAGCAGTCCCTAACACATACATAAGTGAATACACAGATCACATAATCATGTGCAAACTCCAAATTCCACTATTAGTCACTAAGTCAACCTCCTGTTGAAAAGACCCCCCACACACACACACACCACTATACAAATCACATCTTCTTAAAAACCCACACTTTCTCAACCAAACAGATTTCAACATCCTACTACACACACTAACCCATTACTGACACCATACAACCAGTCACAATCTTAGTCCCACTGTTTTCATTCAATCGCAGCACATAATCTCAATGGTGGTATCACTCACAGTAGTAGGCAGAGCGAGAGACTCAGGACGCCATTCAACGCAGCAAGAGCAGTATAGCTCTAGATAGACACGGGTTTCAAGCGTGAGAAAAGTTGGTCGGTCTCTGTGAAACCCTGCTTTTATTAGTCAGTTGGGAAACTGCTTTGATGGGAGATGAAGAGCACAGAAATGTGTGTGTGAGAGCAAGAGAATGTGTGTTTGTCTGTTCCATACAGACAGTCTAAGAACTCAGACACACCCCTCCCCTCAAACAGGACTTGTGACTAGTCTGCTGTTCTTTGCGCAGCCTAAAACCAGCTGACTCCCAGACAGTATGACTTTCATTTAACTTAGTGCTGGCTGACCCCACACGCACGCATGTGCCAAAGAGGCATACACATTATGACAAAAAATACATAAATTATCCCTAATAAGAGTTAAAATAGTGGGGCAGTTCCCCAGATCCAGATTAAGCGTAGCATCTCATTTAAAGTGCTTTTTAGTCCAGGACTTGGCTTAATCTGTGTAAGGGAAACTGCCCCATTATGGCACTTATACATATGGTAATTAAAACACAAGTAGAATATCACAACGCTACACATCAAACCCCAAGTCTGTTTCCAATTTTGCGGAGTCTGTCAAAAGGTCAAAGGACTACATAGATCATTAGTCACTTTGTCCATCTTCATCACACTAATACATTTGTACTGGAGAACAATATTGCAGAATACTAAAGAAGAGGTCATGATAGACACAAAAGGCTGCTAGCAATAGACTAGATCCCCTGTTATAAATATAGCAATCTTTATTTTACAGGCTTGTTTATTCAAAAATGAATGGTTTTCTTTTACAGAAAAGTAACAATTTTGACCAAACAACAAATTAAAACCATTGAACATCATTAAACACTAAAAAGCTTTTTTTTTTTTTTTTTTTTTTTTTTTTTTTTTTTTTTTTACACTGACCACTGATGCACCCTTTGCAAGTCATCTTAAAACTCTGCATTGCACAGAAAATAAACAATCCAAGGGAAAATTTGTTATGCTTGAGGCGGTGTTTCAATTGGTTGAACACTATCAGTTACATATCCATGTGGCCATTGACTGAACATTACAGTGGGTTGTAATGCCCATCCCATGCATCGGATACAAACATTGACAAGCTCTTCTCTTGTTATGAAGAGACATTAAACGGTAGACATGTTAATACTCTGTGCATCACTGTTTGATATTAGCTAAATTGGTAGGGTAGACATTCCTTAATTTTTGCTTTAAAAAAAAACATTCCTTATGTTTGACCATGGACGGTACTGCGTCCCTACAGGTATAGTTAAATACTTGGTTAATGATAAGACCCCATACAAAATGGGTGGATTGAACTGTTCCACACAGGAGAGATAACTGATGGGCTATTGTGTAACAGACCAAAGTTCACTAACTATGAACAGAGAGAAACCTAAATGGGGATGCAGCTGCCATGACACCAGTGTTGCTCTGGGGGAGTTGGAGTGGCTGTAGGGGTAACATCAGGGAGTGAAGTAGAAGAGAACATCTAAACACCCCCATCATTGTATTCATCAGTTACTAATCAAGCATTTATAGCACAACACTTAGGTCTAACACTAGCCTTTTCAGGCCGTAGTTTTGAAACCTTCCCATCTAATGCAAATACTTAGCATTTAAGGCAACTGCTGCATACCGACTATTGCATTTTTCATATACATCCCCACTTGGAGGAACTGATTAACACTGGTGCCAGCCTGATCGACTCCTATTTCATCAACGCTACAGTATAACCAAAGCTCAACTAAAAAGCAACACAGTTGAATTAATTTTAAAAAATATATATATATAAAATGTTTGTTTTTTAAAGAGAAAAAACAGATGAATATTGTAAAAGGAGTGTGAGGAGGTTGGAGTAACACGTATCACTAAAACATTCCAAACACATATTTTTTGTCATCCATGGTGACAAAAATGACTTGCGGTGGACAGAACACATACCGGTATTCATAACTGTTGCTTGAATATCATAATGATGAGCTAGATTCCTAACGGTTAAGAGTCTGAACGCATGTAACAGATAACGAGAAGTGCTCCATTGACTTGCATCACATATGGCACAAGTTAACTGGAAGCATACAGCAGGAACTGTGTTCCATCTCAGAAACAGTAGTATTAATGCAGGTCCATTTGTACTGCAATCACATGGGAGAAAATGAAGTAAATAGCCATATCATGTAAACATGATGAGACAATGGTCCCCTTGTTTGGGGCTTATTGAACATAATACAATTCAGTGTCATAGATCATGCAGGCCCCTCAAACTCAACCCTGGAGCTTGCAGCCAGTTCCAAAGCTTTTCCCCCCATTGTTTCCCTCTAATCAGAGACTGATTTAGACCTGGGACACCAGGTGTTTGCAATTCATTATCCGGTAGAACAGAGAACCAGCAGGCTCTAGACCTCATAGGGTAAGAGTTGAATAACCCTGATGTAGGCTATACAGGACAAGGATGACATAGGATCAATAACAGAAATGCAAGGCAGTCTTCGCTCATGACCATGTGTTCTTCCACAATGCTATTCGCAATCTCTAATGACAGCTTTTCAGATGGTTCAAACAGAATGCAGAAATACTATAAAGAAATACTCTGTGCTACACCTTAAACAGAGAACTAGCATTTTTCTCTGGAGTGGAATACAGGTGGGAATTGTATGTAGATGTGCTGAACAAGTACCATTACTGAAAGAACAGACCGGCATTTAAGTCATATTGCTCGGACAGAAACACGCGAATACACTAAGCGTTTTTCTCATAGCTAAGTATATCATTTGGTTAGGTATAACCTGCTCCTTCCTATGGATAACATTTTATTTTCAGTGCATTTGGATAGTGGTAGCATGGTTATAGTAAGCAACATTAACCCCTATCCATAACCTTTGGTTAGATAACTTCTAAATCTCAAATAGTTTGTTACCAAATAACCAGGTTCTTCTTTTATGACAAACTAAACCTCAACAGAAAACATATTCCTCATTCTCCTGTTCGGCTAGGTACCTTTTACACCACACATCTGCAAAAACTGATCACTATTGCACACCAGGCTGAAATAAATTATCTTCATTAAAATAAATCTAATTTTCCCCGCCCTCAATGTATTCATAATTTAATTGGCTAATACTGCGTTCATAACCAAGTGGGAAGGTAGTAATTATCAGTTGGGTGTATTCACGTTTTGAACTGGGAAATATTATCAAACATGGAGGTTATTAGAAGGCTTCTGATTGTTTCGCTATTTTTTGCCCATAAAAAGTATATCCATATTTCACTTTCTAAATCTAAAGGAAGATCAATTTTGTATTAACAATTTTGTATTTTGTTCTTACCATAAACAACTGCTGAAAATACCGACAAGCTTGCTGTCTTGTTTGTTGACAAATGACGTCAGAGAGGTGCAAGTGGGAAACTGAGCACAGGGATGATAGTTTCTCACTAGTAATTACCAGTTGGTGGGGCGTTCATGTGGATTTTTCCCAGTTGTATGCTGGTATTTACGAAATGACGAGATGTTGTGAACGCAGCATTATACATTCGTAGAAAGACTGCCTCCAATTCGTCTCATCCAATGGGAACCCTGTGGAGACAAGGGGGAGGCGGTTGAGGTAATTCCACCAGCTCCAGCCGGACGGTGTCACCACCTGTCAGTAGTGTCACCAGACCAGTTACACCAGACGTCTTTGCCTGACCGGGAGGCAGAGGCGGACCGTAGGTTGGGGGTTTGATCTTGAACACGAAGATGTGCAGGTGAGAGGCGATCTGGTTGCAGACGCTAACGCAGTAGCGCACTAGATCAAAGATGGACAGGAACTGGAGATAAAACAAGAGACAGAATAGATGTCAAATAAAGTACATTTAAGGCTCTTTATTTACAGAATTTGTTGAATGTCAATCCTCTTTTGCCCCTGAAAATAATTGCATGAATATACACAACAGTGATGGACTTTGGTATACTACTTTACCACTCAACTATGGGGTTTTGACATCTTACTTTGGCTAGAATCAGTCTGTGAAGTCAAATGTTTATCTGCAAAATGACAATTTCCTTGTCATGTTCGTGAAATTCTATTGTGTGTGGTATGACCGATAGGGGGCAATGAAGTTCTCTCGCAGTCCTACAGTAGGCTTAGGCTTCTGGAATCTGCTTTGAACCTGCCAGGCAACAGTGTGATTGCGGGGCGTTCCTGCATGTGGCTATTCCTGAATCTTCAGGAACGCACCCCTGATTGTCTATGCAATTTAAAATGTGGGTCTAAGGGAAATAAAAGCATCAGAGTTTTTCAGGCGTGAAGGACATAGTGTCCTAGCTGGCTAGCTACCGGTGTCACTCCAGTCTTCCAAGCTACTGAACAAAAATATAAATGCACGGTGTCACTCCCACCTCCCCTGCTATGTACCGGAGTCTTCCTAGCTACTGAACAAAAATATAAACGCACCATGTAAAGTATTGGTCCCATGTGTCATGAGCTGAAATAAAAGATCCCAGAAATGTTCCTATACACACAAAAAGCTTTCTCTTGTTCCTGTTAGTGAGCATTTCTCCTTTGCCAAGATAATCCATCCACCTGACAGGTGTGCCATATCAAGAAGCTGATTAAAACAGCATGATCATTACACAGGTGCACCCTGTGTTGGGGACAATAAAAGGCCACTAAAATGTGCACTTGTATCACACAACACAATGCCACAGATGTCTCTAGTTGATGGAGTGTGCAATTGAAATACTGACTACAGGAATGTCCATCAAAGTTGTTTCCAGAGAAGTGAAAGTCTAAAGAAATTAGCTCTGGAACATTTAATAGAAGACAAGACAAAACAAAAATAAGTTGAGATTTGCATAACATATTTGATTAATCAAATATTATACTAAGCTAAGATATGGAATTGTTTTAAGATGTTCATACCATGGATCCATCCTTTAGCTATTTGATTTTGAATTTTAGGACCCCTGTAGGTATTCCCCCCAAACATGTTTTATATTATTTGATCAAATATTTAATTTGGCCTTTACTACTATAGCCCATAGAAACACATTGAATAACACAATCATAAATGGTGACAGTCAAAAATAAATAATAAGGAATAATGTTGATGTGTCTGTACCTATATCTACACTAAACAAAAATATGAACACAACATGCAACAATTTAAATGATTTTGCTGAGTTAAAGTTCCTATAAGAAAATCAGTCAATTGACAGAAATTCATTAGGCCCTAATCTATGGATTTCACATGGCTGGGAATACAGATTTGTATCTTTAGATACCTTGAAAAAGAAAAGTAGGGGCATGGATCCAGAAACCTTTCCGTATCTGGTGTGACAACTATTTGCCTCATGCAGTGCGACATCTCCTTCGCTTAGAATTGATCAGGCTGTTGATATGGCCTGTGGAATGTTGTTCCACTCCTCTTCAATGGCTGTGCGAAGTTGCTGGATATTGGCGGGAACTGGAACCTGCTGTCGTACATGTCGATCCAGAGCATCCCAAACATGCTCAATGGGTGACATGTCTGGTGAGTATGCAGGCCATTGAAGAACTGGGAAATGTTCAGCTTCCAGGATTTGTGTACAGATCTTTGCGACATGTGGCCATGACAACCGTTTATCATGTTGAAACATGAGGTGATGGCGTCGGTTGAATGGCATGAGAATCGGTATCTCTATGCATTACAATTTCCATCGATAAAAGGCAATTATGTTCGTTGTCCATAGCTTATGTTTTCCCATACCATAACTCCACCATTGGGCACTCTGTTCACAACTTTGACATCAGCAAACCACTCACACACACAACGTCATACACAATGTCTGCCCGGTATAGTTGAAACCGGAATTAATCCGTGAAGAGCACACTTTTTCAAGATGCCAGTGGCCATCGAAGAGCATTTGCCCACTGAAGTCCGTTACGACGCCAAACTGCAGTCAGGTCAAGACCCTGGTGAGAACTACAAGCACACAGATGAGCTCCGAGACGGTTTCTGACAGTTTGTGCAGAAATTCTTCAGTTGTGCAAACCCATAGTTTCCTCAGCTGTCAGACCCACAGGTGAAAAAGCCGGATGTGGAGGTCCTGGGCTTATGGTAGAGAAATGAACGTTCAATTCTCTGGCAACAGTGGGCATTCCTGCAGTCAGCATGTTAATTGCACTCTCTCAAAACTTGAGACATCTGTGGCATTGTGTTGTGTGACAAAAAAGCTCACTAACAGGGATGAGAAAAAAGCATTTTGTGCATATGAAAAGTTTATGGGATCTTTTATTTCAGCTCATGAAACATAGGACCAACACTTTACATGTTGCGAGTCTCATCTTTCCATAGAGTGTCATTCTAGTTAGTAAGACAAATATTTGTGGGGAAAAAGTTGAGATTGTCCCGTCTTTCAAGAATCTCTGCGCTCTAAATACAGCAACATTTTCACTCAGCCTCATGGCAAAATAGCTAGCTACCTATCCCACCCACCATGTACTGGAGTCCTAGCTTGCTAACTAGCTAGCATCCAGTGTATTAAACGACTGCCTTACAACTGCCCTCATTAACAGAACCCGACCGTTGTCCTAGCAAGCTAGCTACCGTTGTCACCCCTGCCTCTTCTTCTGTTGGTTGATATCCAACGTTATGGTGCATTACCGCCACCTACTGTACAGGAGCACCCTTGCCTCCCGCCTGTGTACCGGCTTAAAAATGGATCAATAAAAGTATGAAGGGCTCCTGCAGATGCAGGAATGCCAACATGCAGAAACACGCCGAATTATGGGCCACAATTGCACCCGTCCTCCAGGCAGGTGAAATTTTGTCCCGAAGAAAAGCATTTAATTCACTCTAGTGTTCTTTCCATTTGTTACATACATTAGCGACTCGCAACAAAAAAAATAAACCTAGCCAAGTTATCACAGTTCTTCTCCTTTACCTCCGTTACGCGTTTCTCACCCCAATTCCGATCCGACCGCTCCCTCCACACACACACACACACACACACACACACACACACACACACACACACACACACACACACACACACACACACACACACACACACACACACACACACACGGGTGCCGCGACCACAAGCTCCCATTAGGCCTATAGAAATTAGTGCCTATAAAAATGTATCCAACTGATGGGCCGATGGGCACAAACAACACTGTAAACAAGCTACATTCCTTGCTAAATCATGACAGCCTCATCACAAATTAAAAACGGACTGGTTGATTAAAGTAGGGAAACGTGTTCCAACTATGAGCTACAGTTTAGGAATAATACATTTGTCTCGTTTATTTTCTGTTTTTTTTGCGAACTGCTATAGTGTCCCATTTAGAAAATGGAGTAAATGGTGAACAGTGATATTGACGAGAACGAGGCAACATTTTCAGTAGCGCGAGTCGCGGCTCAAATGAAGCTTGCAGTCTTTCATTTAGGAAATGACCTCAACTCAAGTAGGCCATTGACAATGACTGCATATCAACTGCAGCAATTTCTGTATTGAGTGTTTTTTAAACCCTAACTGTTAACAATGATGACGTGCAGAGCACTTCATATCCGAGGCAAATAATTTGAAAGATGCATATCCCCCTTAATAAAGTTACAGCATTGATGCGTTAGGTAGGCCTATTTGTTACATTTTTCCCTTGATGATGATCGGGACCTGTTAGTGTTAGTTTTGTGATAACTGCACTGTGATTTAAATTCTGTGGCGAAAACACAGTTTTTTCTTAACATTAACGATAAAATGTTGTTTAAACGTTTAAACAATCACACCCCTACTTGGCACGTACAGTGCCAGTCAAAGGCTTGGACACACCTACTCTTTCAAGGGTTTTTATTTTTTACTATATTGTAGAATAATAGTGAAGACATCAAAACTATGAAATTACACATATGGAATCGTGTAGTAACCAAAAAAGGTTAAACAAATCAAAATATATTTTATATATTTGAGATTCTTCAAAGCAGCCACCCTTTGCCTTGATGACAGCTTTGCACAATCTTGGCATTCTCTCAACCAGCTTCACGAGGTAGTCTTCACTATTATTCTATAATGTAGAAAATAGTACAAATAAATGAAAACTTGAATGAGTAGGTGTCCAAACTTTTGACTGGTACTATACGTGCACATGGATGAAGCTATTAAGGGCTATGGTGACTTACCAGTGCCACCCAGAGGACCAAGTACTCGTCTATGAAGCTGTTAAAATACTGGTCCAAGAACAGCAGCCCTGGCCCCAGGTAAGCCAAGTCATGGAGATACATCTCACTTTTTGTCATATGAGCTACCTGTAAAACAAACAAACAAAAAACGAGAGAATCGGCAACGTATAATAGAGTAAATAGAGTAAAGACCAAATAACTATATTGAGTCCAGTTAAAGACATTGGACTAGGGCTGAAATTCAATGCAAGGTACGTTATAGCGCAGCGCACTATAACAGACTTAAAAGTAATTTACCCTTGAGCCGACAGTTATACCAAAACAAGTGGCGGGTGTGGATATTGGAATGTAGACTGGCTTTTTCAGCATTTCATGTTTCACGATCATGTTCAGTAGGCACAGAATGGAAGAAATCTATGCGAAACAGAGGTACTATCTGAACTTGTCCAATCAAAAAACGCTTGTGTTCCGTTACACAACACTTCGCTACAGTGTGCCCTAACGGACACGATCCAGGTCACCTGGTTCCTCACCACTAGCTTGTTGGTGATCTTGGCCGACACAAACCCAAAGGCCAGGACATAGAGACAGGGGTGCTTCTCAAACAGCTGGGACGCAGACTTCTTGTAGATCATGACGGCCAGAATGATGACTGACCCTATGTGGAAGAACGGCGACAGGACACTCGTTCCCTGAGGAAGAAGGGACACGGCTGTCACAATCACTGTACAGCTGAAAATGCCACTATCCTTATCTGTCTCTAAAGTGATAAATAAACCACAAAGTAAAGTTCTGACTAGTAGCTTGGCTGATATCAATGAAACGGGCATGATAGTCATCCATGTCACTATTTTATGGAGGCCTAGAAATGAAGCATGCCAAGTGCTTTGGTATTTAAGCAATAGAAAAGACTGGCTACTTCACCCAAAATTGTAATATGTAATATGGATCATATTATAAACCAAAGTTGAAATAACCAATCGTACGGTTTTGTGACAAATTCCCACGCACTGTATACTTCCACACAACAAGTCATCTTTTATCAGCCATACAATTCAACCCTCGTTAGTCAGGACGGATCACGTCATCCTCACCGCTATGGTGGATCCGTTCTTTCCTACTCCTCCCGTGAATATGACCCGGAAGTAGTTGGTGCAGGAGAAGATGGCTCCCGCCACAGTGAGGATGGCTGGAATGAGCTTAATCTGGATGTTCACCACAGGGATCTGTGTGTTTGGGGGGATTAGTAGTAGCATAGCCCTGTTTCAATATTTTAGAAACACATCCATCTTTCCTACCTTCCTTAAAGTAAACACAGACCTCAATTGGTGGGATTGGTGGAAGTAATAGGGCGGCAACTGGGCTTTCACCTATCCAATACCTTATAGATCTGTGCTTACCTCCAGGAAACAAGGAAAGGATGCATTCAGCAAAATCGGCAACAAGGACACGAGTCTTAACACGTTAACCAACATGCTATAACTTCCCTACATTACTTTCAAAAGTCTTGACATTCTTGAGGCTATAAATGTTTAACTGCATGTATAACAGTGTATTACACTAGATTCAATACCAGGACAAAAAGGATAGAAAATGCATCAAACTACAATGCATGTAACAATTAGCATTAAGGTCATTTCTTTCATTTCCAAGCAGTAGGAACAGGCCATAATTTGGTGAATCAAATGGGTTAAATTAATTACCAAGAACTGCCAAAAAGCTGGTCCTCCGATGGCAGCCAGCAAATACATGATTATAATGAAGAATTGCACTTCAGTCACATCAATGCTGCACAGGCAAAGAGACAGAGGAATCATATGCAAACGGTTAAGTGATTTCACATTTCACACAGTTATCAAAATCAACATGCACATAGCACCCCCTAGCAGGTCCTGCACAAACACCATCCATTCCTCTGGGTTGTGGGTTAGTTGTGAGTGTGTGTGGGGGGGGATGTAGAGAACATGTCCCTCAAAAGGCTGAGAGGAACCTGATCTGATAAGGTTTTTTTCTGGCGGACAACCTATACCTCTTACTTACTCTGTCAAGGGCTTACATCATATCAAATCAACCATACTCCCAGGACATTTGTCCCTTGTCCTTGTTGTGGCGGTTCCCAAAAGCCAAACAGATAAGCAAATGTTGATACACACCCGGTCAAAAGTTTTAGAACACCTATTCATTCAAGGGTTTTTCTTTATTTTTTACATTGTAGAATAATAGTGAAGACATCAAAACTATGAAATAACACATATGGAATCATGTAGTAATCACAAAAAAAATATATATTTCATATTTGAGATTCTTCAAAGTAGCCACCCTTTGCCTTGATCACAGCTTTGCACACTCGTGGAATTCTCTCAACCAGTTTCATGAGGTAGTCACCTGGAACACATTTCAATTAACAGGTGTGCCTTGTTAAAAGTTCATTTGTGGAATTTCTTTCCTTCTTAATGCGTTTGAGCCAATCAGTTGTGACAAGGTAGGGGTGGTATACAGAAGATGGCCCTATTTGGTAAAAGACCAAGTCCATATTATAACAGCTCAAATAAGCAAGGAGAAATGACAGTCCATCATTACTTTAAGACATGAAGGTCAGTCAATCGAGAAAATGTCGAGAACTTTGAAAGTTTCTTCAAGTACAGTCGCAAAAACCATCAAGCCTTATGACGAATCAGGCTCTCATGAGGACCGCCACAGGAAAGGAAGACCCAGAGTTACCTCTGCTGCAGAGGATAAGTTCATTAGAGTTACCAGCCTCAGAAATTGCAGCCCAAATAAATGCTTCACAGAGTTCAAGCAACAGACATGTCAACATCAACTGTTCAGAGGAGACTGTGTGAATTAGGCCTTCATGGTTGAATTGCTGCAAAGAAACCCCTACTAAAAGGACATCAATAATAAGAAGAGACTTGGAAATCTGTCATTTGGTCTGATGAGTCCAAATGTGAGATTTTTGGTTCCAACCGGCGTGTCTATGTGAGATGCAGAGCAGGTGAACGGATGGATGATCTTCGCATGTGTGGTTCCCACCGTGAAGCATGGAGGAGGAGTGATGATGTGGGAGTGCTTTGCTGGTTACACGGTCTGTGATTTATTTATAATTCAAGGCACACAACCAGCATTCTGCAGCGATATGCAATCCCATCTGGTTTGCGCTTAGTGGGACTGTCATCTGTTTATCAACAGGACAATGACCTCCAGGCTGTGTAAGGGCTATTTGACCAAGAAGGAGAGTGATGGAGTGCTGCATCAGATGACCTGGCCTCAACCCAATTGAGATAGTTTGGAATGAGTTGAACCACAGAGTGAAGGAAAGGCAGCTAACAAGTGCTCAGCATATGTGTGAAGTCCTTCAAGACGGTTGGAAAAGCATTCCAGGTGAAGCAGATTGAGAGAATACCAAGAGTGTGCAAAGCTGTCATCAAGGCAAAGTGTGCCTACTTTGAAGAATCTCAAATATATCTTGATTTGTTTACATTTTTTTGGTTACTACATGATTCCATATGTGTTATTTCATAGTTATGTCTTCACCATTATTCTAAAATGTAGAAAATAGTTTTTTTTAAATAAAGAAAAACCCTTGAATGAGTAGGTGTGTCTAAACTCTTGACTAGACTGTAGTTTAAAGGAAAGCTCAGATGGGGGTGCACACCCACTCACATGCCAAAGCGCAGGGTTCCTGACACGTAGGTCTGCCAGTGAGCACAGTAGAACATGAACATGCCGGCGAAGCAGCAGAAGAACATCCAGTCAGGGTTAGTTCCAAGTTGGACGGCGATACAGGTGCCCAAGACCACAAACACTAAGAGAGGGGAGAGAAGTCAGACAGAGAATGAGAGAGAGACAGAGAATATGAGAGAGAGACAGAGACATAGAGAAAGAGAGTAGGTGGGTGATAGAAAGTAAGAGTTAAAGAGGCAGGTATATTCTGATTCCTCACTTTGTCTTAATTGTGTGTGGAAATGAAAAAAATATTAGTACCAGTGACATCAATGCATGCAAAAGAGGGAGAGAGAGGGAGAGAGAGAGTGATAGAGAGAAAGTTCAAATACACAACATGATGTTTCTCAGTCTTAAATCATTAATGTTGTTTACATCTGTAAGTGTGTTGTGTACATTTATGGGTATATTGTGTCTGTCTTTAAGTGCATATTTGTTGTGTCAGTCTTCCATGTAATTTGTAGCCTGTGAGTGTGTTGTTTATGGTAGTTTGAGACGGTATACACACGCTCCAACACACACACACCTGTTGAAAGGGAGTCACAGCCATGGTCAAAGAGCTCTCCCAGTGGGGTGCTGCTATTGGTGCGCCGTGCCTGTTTCCCATCGATGGCGTCCAGTGATTGGTAGATGAAGAGGCCCACTGCACAAGACAGGTACACCCACAGCGGTGCCTGAAAGGTAAAGGGAACAAACATTCAACATTTACAATAGACGGTCTACTAGTGCTCCTCGACTTCCACAGAAAAGTATGGGTTTCGGCCTTTATGAACACAATTTCTATGTTTGGGTTATAGGATGTTATGTCCAATCCATAGGTCAAATTGGAATTGGGAAGTCCCTACTAGTTCATAGCCACACCCGGGGGGGTGGAGCTTTTCATTTTTGTGAGAAAGACAGGTCAGTTCAGGTGACTTTTTAAAAAGGACATTCTACTCCAAAATGAATTAAAATAAAATTATACTGACATCTAAAATATAATTTCCCCCTCTAGAAATAAGTCCCATGGGGCTCCGCTCCACTCATAGAACTGGAGTTACAACTCTGGTAACTATTGTTCTATATCGTGGAACCCGCCCCAAAGGGGAGCGCCGCTCCTAGCGGTTTAAGGCGGAGCACAACGCTCCAAAATGTACTCCTGCCGAGCCTAACACTTCCCACTTAATGAAAAGGTCGGGCTCAGCCATGGCTGCGACTAAGTCCCGCAGTACTGTAACACACTGTCCCAATATACTGCGTCCTCAGTCCAATCCGCCCTACTCAGTCTAAAGGCATTGCCAATGACTAGTGGGCAGATAAAACACAATATGAGCCATACTAATCTGTACAAGCAGATAGATGATACTTCAATATTAAACAATTGGTATAATAGTTTTGTAATACCAGGGGGGAGGAAATATCTAGCGCGTTCTGTGAGAAAAGGGAGCGACAACACGGTTACACTTGTAACCTTGTGGTTCCAGCACTCCGTGAACGCAGCACGGGTCTGAACTGCACTGAGGCTATTGTCTGAGTTAGTGCGCAGTCTCCAACAGCGATTGAGTCATCAACCCAACACGGGGTTGTGTACACAGGCTGTTCTTTAAACCCTGAGCCACATTACTCCTAGGAGTCTGGGGTCTAGGGTTTTTATGAGGTATAGCATGGCGGCTCATCAAGAGTGTCCGCTTTGCTTCCCTCTTATCATTGCCATTCATAGCGTCCTCATGTGTGTGCTCAGCTACGCACCCATGGTGGGCTGTACTACACACAGAGTGGAGAGAGAGAACCTGAACGATCTCTGGTTTGTTATGGAAAAGAGGTTCTCGTGACAAATACAATTGGAATCTAGTCTTTATTCAACAAACACGTTGGCTCCCCCATCTCTTTGCAGGGGAGCGGGGGGGGTAGTAGGCGCTGTTGAACAGAGCGTTGCGCTCTTCCCTCTCTTCTCCCCCTCATCCTGTCATGGTCGCTTCTGGCTGCCCTTAGGTTGTCGCCAGGGTGACGTCATGACCACCTCTCTCGCCGGTGAAGCAGCTGCTCTCTCTTGCGCTGCGGGAGTGGAAAGGCCCACTCTCGGTGAGCTGGATGCTGCTGTTCCTCGGGCTATCCGTCTGGCCATAGACCAGGATCTACTGGAGACGGTGAAACTAGGTGGCTCTCTGGAAAGCGATCTAGATCCTCCTGCCAATGGCAGGTATCTAGATAGTTGTTCCCTCCCCTCCTCCAGCTTTCCGAAACGCGTTGTTGCCTCTTTGACGCCGGCTCCAAAGAGGCCGCTGTTAGATGGGGGCGTTCAACAGGGTGGCTTTGTCAGATTCCTTCATGGCCGTCAGAGACAGCCAAAGGTGTCGTTTCCCGACCTCCCCGCATACACAGCCGACTCCTGGGTGAGATGAAGTACGGCTCCTATCTCCTCTCATGACAGCTCAGTCTTGTCCGTGGTGAGACGGGATAGAGAGGCTGCCAGGATATTGTTGGCAATATTGTTCACTGCTGCTACAGCCTGGACACCTAATGCAAAGGACTTCTCTACCAGCTGAGCTGTGAGCCTGTCCTTTGTAGTAGGTAGAGTGGGCTTTTTGGATGACTGCCAGGAGCTCTAACCAGGACGAGGTACGCAGCCATGGTGTGCCCGAGCCTGGGGATCCCCTGGGGCCATCTGCAATCCCTCTGGTGAATGGGGTGTTAGCTTTTACCGGCACTCTCACCCTCAAAAGGTGACCCCCATGAACCATCCACATATTTTCAGAGCAAGGGCATAGCTGGTGCCAGTGGCACCGCCACCCTTCTTGTTAGAGAGTAGGGGCTGCCCTACATCATGTCCACTTCCGGGTTGGAGGGCAGCATGATCTCAAGCCGACTCACAGCCCGCTCAACGAGCCCTGGAAAATCAGAGCGCAAAGAGGCGGTTGCATAGGAGAGGGCTGCTGAAAATTCAGAGCCCGTCTCATCCTTGCACTCTCCATAGGGAGTTCTGTTTTTTTATGATCAAAATCAGTCAGTGGGTTAGACTGTTCCGGAGAAACATCCACACACTTCCCAATATCCTCGTCTTCTCTAGAGGTTGCATCATCATATGATGCCTCAGAACCTGAGGCTAGCACAGACATGGCGTCCTCGAGGGATATCCTCCCTAAAGAACACCCATCACTGTTTCCTCTCCTTTAAAAGATAGGAGGACGCAGCTTGTGCATTCCGGGGGTCTGTGAGGCCGCCCCCAGAGTGCTGTGATCCTAGACACACGAAACACAAGTCGTGTGAGTCCACAGCCGCCATGGTGGGGCAGCGACACTGAGCTCAAGAGCTTCTGAGTTAGGTGGAAAATCTGGAATGCTCATTCTAGAGGGACGACGTCGAACACTTGGATATCGACGGCGGGTTCGTCCTAAGACTTATCTTCCCTTCTCGGCTTCTTCAGTCTAGTCCAAGTCGCTGAAAATAATGGGAGGCTGACTGAGGGGAAGCATCCCCTTATATAGGGACACCTGTACTCCCATTGGCTGCAGGTGTGTGCATAGTTCTCTCTCAGGCTATTCACTGCCTAGGCAGTGGGGTAAACAACTAGGAGCAGAGCTCCCCTATGGGCCGAAGCTCCACGATATAGAACATAACTACAAATATAACTGCAAACATAACTACAAAACTGCAAATTGACCACAAGAAGCTAAAACACCGAGGTAAATCTTCAGAGAAAATTGGATATATTTGACTAAATTCCACAATCCGGACATGAGCGAGTACTCGGTTCGGACTCGATACTGTGTGCCCCCGTACGCGCACTGAAATCTAAGCCCACCATGATGTATAGTACCTCCCACCAGGTGGAATGCTGTGAAAAGTGTGTCCCGGGTCTGTTTGAGTTGTGTTTTTTCCCCAATGTATGCTTTGGCCACAAATACAAGTATAGGATGAGTTGACAACATTACCTGGGAAGGAGTTACCAGAATATGACATTTTCCCTGTACAGTTACTTTAATGTAGGCCTACCAGTTGCACCTGACTTGTGTTACATTTAGCCCCAGTCTACCCTATGCATTAAAACGACATTGGCAAGCGCTGACGCTGTTAAAACTCTAGTTCTGAAAAGCTGCAGTTCACAAATGTTGGGGATTTGAGAAAGAAAAGTGTAGTAACACTAGAAAGTTCTCAGGTCATACAGTGGCCATCAAAACTGCTATCAGAAGGTGTGTTCTCTTATGACTGCATTAACAATGTTGTGCAATAACTGGGCATGCATGTTTCTCTCCCTATGCGCTGTGCAGCACTCACTGTTTGAAAGCTCCGGAGAGAAACTTCTCGCATAGAATGTGACAAGCTGGCCAATTGAAAAGGTAAACTATTCCAAGATGGGGTCGTCTGATTTTGCCTTTGCTTATTTGTGTTGTTGGCTGAGGAAAATTAAATGGCAACAATTTGAAAGCCACCAGGCTTTCATTTGACCCGGCCCAATTTAACCCCTGACAACAACAGATCCATTAAAAATATTTTTCAACTGATTGGGTTGAAAGTAACCGAAACCTTCCCATGTGTCAGCATACAGTATTGACAAAAGTGTGTTTAATATCAGACTAAGAGTGCCAGTTTGTTTGAACAGCTGCCCCTTAACTAGCCGTGGGAGGAGGAATACATGGAGGGATCTAGTATCCGTTGTGCAAGCTTCCCTGATAACAAACTGTAGCTGATAATATTTGGACGCAACATACAGTAGACTAAGAAATGTAACACTATGGAGGGGAGGTTGAGTCAGTTGCAGATTAAACAATATCCTCAAGTGATCTCATTTTCAGAAACAAGATAACTTAACAACCTTGCCTATATTACAGTCAAGCCTCCAGCTCCAAAGCTTTAGACGATCAAAACAAACCCATGAACTTGATTTCTCCACTGATCCTGTGTGGCTCAGTCAGTAGAGAAAGTGTTTTGGGTTCGATTCCCAATGGGGCCACCATTATGAAAAATCTCCACTCATGACTAAGTTGCTTTGGATGAAAGTGTCTGATAAATGGCATACAGTGCCTTCTGACAGTATTCAGACCCCTTGACTTTCCACATTTTGTTGCAGCTCTATTCTAAAAAAAAGAAAAAAAAGTTTTGTTTATTTTTTTGAATCCTCAGCAATCTACACACAATACCCATAATGACAAAGCAAAACCAGGTTTTCAGAAACGTTGCACAATTATTTAAAAAAATATATATATACACACACCTTATTTACGGAAGTATTCAGACCCTTTGCTATGAGACTCAAAATTGAGTTCAGGTGCATCCTGTTTCCATTGATCATCCTTGAGATGTTTCTACAACTTGGAGTCCACCTGTGGTACATAAGATTTATTGGACATGATTTGGAAAGGCACATACCTGTCTATATATATGGTCCCACAGTTGACAGTGTATGTCAGAACTAAAACCAAGCCATGAAGTCGAAGGAATTGACCGTAGAGCGTCGAGACAGGATTGTGTTGAGGCACAGATCTGGGGAAAGGTACCAAAATATTTCTGCAGCATTGAAGGTCCCGAAGAACACGGTGGCCTCCATCCTTCTTAAATGGAAGAAGTTTTGAAGCACCAAGACGCTTCCTAGAGCTGGCCGCCCAGCCAAACAGCAATCGGGGGAGAAGGGCCTTGGTCAGGAAAGTGGTCAAGAACCCGATGGTCACTCTGACAGAGCTCTACAGTTCCTCTGTGGAGAATCTTCCAGAAGGACAACCATGTCTGCAGCACTCAACCAATCAGGCCTTTATGGTAGAGTGGCTAGACGGAAGCCACTCCTCAGTAAAAAGCACATGGCAGTCCGCTTGGTGTTTGCCATACAGTACCTAAAGACTCTCAGACCATGAGAAACAATATTCTCTGGTCTGATGAAACCAAGATTCAACTCTTTGGCCTGAATGCCAAGCGTCACGTCAGACTTGGCACTATGCCTACGGTGAAGTATGGTGGTGCTAGCATCATGCTGAGGGGATGTTTTTCAGTGGCAGGGACTGGGAGACTAGTCAGGATCAAGGCAAAGATGAGCAGAGCAAAGTACAGAGAGTACAACCTAACAGAACTTGAGAGGATCTGCAGAGAAGAATGGGAGAAACTCCCAAAATACAGGTGCCAAGCTTGTAGCATCATACCCGAGAAGACTCGAGGCGATAAATCGCTGCCAAAGGTTCTTCAACAAACTACTGAGTAAAGGGTCTGAATACTTATGTAAAATGTAAAATGTAAAATGTGATATTTCAGTATATTATAAATTAGCAAAAATGTATTTTAACCTGTTTTTGCTTTGTCATTATGGGGTATTGTGTGTAGATTTAATCCCTTTTAGAATAAGGCTGTAACGAAACATCATGTGGAAAAGGTCAAGGGGTCTGAATAATTTCTGAATGTACTGTATGTATGTATATGACTCAAATACTAAAGACCATGCGACTGTGTAGCTAAAAAATACATAACAACCCACATCCGATTCTAATCGATTCACAATTAAGCCAGCTTGAGTAAGCTAGTCTGATGGAGACCATTCTAAATGCCTATTCCTACCCTCTACGGCTCGGGAGGCGGGAGAAGGGGCCTGAGGCTAGATGTGAAACCTGAGGACGGGGACACGGGGTGCCTGTCCCCAAGAGCCCTGTAAGGCATCCTCCACGTACTGCAGCAAAACAAGCATACATGACATGGAGCATTGTGCAAGCCTGGCCACAGTGACCAAGAGAAAGGAAAAGCAAAGCGTGCCCCTGCATAGACCTACCTGTTCAGTGGCAGTGGGGCAGTAGTACACCAGCACCAATGTGGTGAGAATGTTGATGGCCAGGCCCACAATAGTGATAAGGTTGGGGGCTATCCATGCTGGCACACATGCCACTAGCCACTCCCAGTAGTGCTGCATGAAGGGCTCCAGAAGTGAGCGACCTGCACTGCTGTATCTGTGCTCCTCTAACTTCTTCAGCTGGTGGCGCGACAGTGGCGGAGCTGGCAGTTGGATGAGCTTACTCAGGACACAGGAACTCCCCCCACCACTGCAGGCTGTAGTTGGACCTGCAGTGGTAGTAGGCCTGTATGAAGGGTCCACACTCTGGTCCTGAGGGGTCCATGTCGTTGTCCCCCCTGCCCCCTGGCTTGCCTTCGCCGCCCGGGTCCGTGGTGCTCTCTGACCGGTGCTGCTACTCATAGGGGAAGTCGAAACCGCACTTCACGTGGCACCTGCTCTGCCTACGACTGCCTCCGCCCCGGTCCAATCCAGGGAATCCACAGTGGGGCCACAACCGTTTTACTGGGTTTAAGCCTAATGAGGAGAAAGAAATATTTATCTTTTATTTGACCGTAATGTTAAGCATAATTTGACTGTGGCAGCACACTGAGCACAAGCTGCAGTGGGAGGGCTGGTAAAACAGGAACTCATCAACCATACATGCTTATCATATGTTCCTGATAGATTCTGCTAATACTGCAAACAGCAGTCAGTGAGACAAAATAAATAAATAAATGCAAGACTTGCATAGTTAAAGCATTGAATTACAAGGGTATATACCTTGGGTAGATATTTGTATGCTTACTCATAGTGAATAATAACCAAATCATGTCTACGAAAAATACATTTTAAAAAACAATGTTGAATAATTAGTTAGGAGGTTCATGTCATGTTGCCCTACAATACTTGTTAGGTAACGTCGTTAGCTAGCTACCAACAAAATCAACTGGCTGGCTAGCTAACGTTCCCTTGCTAAGCTAGCTATCTATCTATCAATATTATCTGTAGCTAACTAAAGGCAACTGTCACAACATATATTTTTATCATATTACCATATGTATAAAATTTAACATAGGTTGTCAACACAATAATGTTATAAAGAGCTGAGTTGACATGCAGTTGTCCTTCGGAAATCTCTTACCTAGCTTGATTCCGTTACACGGAAGCGGTGGCCTCTACGGTTGTCTGGCTAACAGCTAGTGCCTACTACACTACGGCAACCTCGGCCTCTTCTGTCAGCTTATATGTAGCTAACAAGTGCATAGAGCAGCGACAGCAGTCTAGTTCCCAACGAGTTAGAACCGTTTTCGGGAAGACTAGGATCAGCTGATGCAGGTGAATATCACGAAACTCGACCGCGGCTTTGAGAAAGAGCGGAAATATTTTTGACAGGCAGGCGTAGGGATTTCCCACTTCCGTCGCACAATTTAAAAAGACCGGCTCCTTGACTGCATTCAATATCTTTTTATGATCATTTAGTATGACATACAATATATTACAATAATATATTAATAAACCATTGCATTAGTTTTATATCAAAATAACTTAAATGAACTGTAAATGGAATGAACAGTGGTATGTCAAATGAAGGCCTTGTGGTATTATGGACTCTTATTTTGAAATACCCAAAGTCAACTACTTTGTACCTTAATCCAAATTGCTTTTGCTTTTGGATTGAGACACAACATCTTTGTATAGATACACTACATGACCAAAAGTATGTGGACCCCTCCTTGTCAAACATCTCATTCCAAAATCATGGCTATTAATATGGAGTTGGTCCCACCTTTGCTGCTATAACAGCCTCCACTCTTCTGGGAAGGCTTTCCACTAGATGTTGGAACATTACTGTGGGGGCTTACTTCCATTCAGCCACAAAAGCATTAGTGAGGTCGGGCACTGATGTTGGGGGATTAGGCCTTGACTATCAGTCGCCATTCCAATTAATCCCAAAGGTGTTCGATGGGGTTGAGGTCAGGGCTCTGTGCAGGCCAGTCAAGTTCTTCCACACCGATCTCAACAAATAATTTCTGTATGGACCTTGCTTGCTGTACAGGGGCATTGTCATGCTAAAACAGGAAAGGGCCTTCCCAAACTGTTGCTACAAAGTTGGAAGCACAGAATCGTCTCGAATGTAATTTTATGCTGTAGCGTTAAGATTTCCCTTCATAGGGGCCTACCCCTTCCTTGGACACTGTGCTAATGTAACAGTATAACTTTAAGCCGTCCCCTCGCCCATACCCGGGCTCGAACCAGGGACCCTCTGCACACATCAACAACAGTCACCCACAAAGCATCGTTACCCATCGCTCCACAAAAGCCGTGGCCCTTGCAGAGCAAGGGGAACCACTACTTCAAGGTCTTAGAGCAAGTGACGTCACCGATTGAAACGCTATTTAGCGCGCACCGCTAACTAAGCTAGCCGTTTCACATCCGTTACACTCACCCCCCTTTTGACCTTCCTCCTTTTCCGCAGCAACCAGTGATCCGGGTCAACAGCATCAATGTAACAGTATAACTTTAGACCGTTCCCTCGCCCATACCCGGGCTCGAACCAGGGACCCTCTGCACACATCAACAACAGTCACCCACGAAGCATCGTTACCCATCGCTCCACAAAAGCCGCAGCCCTTGGAGAGCAAGGGGAACCACTACTTCAAGGTCTTAGAGCAAGTGACATCACCGATTGAAACGCTATTTAGCGGGCACCGCTAACTAAGCTAGCTGTTTCACATCCGTTACACTAACAAACCTCCAAACAAGCTTCAACGCAATACAAGACTCCTTCTGTGGCCTCCAACTGCTTTTACATGCTAGTAAAACTAAGTGCATGCTCTTCAACCGATTGCTGCCCACACCCTCCAACCCAACAAGCATCACTACTCTGGACAGTTCTGACTTAGAATATGTGGACTACTACAAATGCCTAGGTGTCTAGTTAGAATGTAAACTCTTCTTCCAGACTCACATTAAGCATCTCCAATCCCAAATTAAATCTAGAATCAGCATCCTATTTCACAACAAAGCCTCCTTCACTCATGCTGACAAACATACCCTCGTAAAACTGACTATCCTACCATTCCTTGACTTTTTCGATGTCATTTACAAAATAGCCTCCAACACTCTACTCAGCAAACTGGATGTAGTCTATCACAGTGCCATCCGTTTTGTCACCAAAGCCTCATATACTACCCACCACTGCGACCTGTATGCTCTCGTTGGCTGGCCCTCACAACACATTCGTCGCCAGACCCACTGGCTCCAGGTCATTATCTTTGCTAGATAAGCCCTGCCTTATCTCATCTTACTGGTCACCATAGAAACACCCACCCTCCAGCATTTCACTGGTCATCCCCAAAGCCAACACTTCCTTTGGCCGCCTTTCCTTCCAGTTCTCTGCTGCCAATGACTGGAACGAATTGCAAAAATCACTGGAGCTGGAGTCTTATATCTCCCTCTCTAAATTGAAGCATCAGCTGTCAGAGCAGCTTACTGATCACTGTACCTGTGCACAGCCAATCTGTAAATAGCACACCCAACTACCGCATCCCCATATTATTACTTACCCTCTTGCTCTTTTGCACCCCAGTGTCTCTACATCATCTGCACATCCAGTGTTAATACTAAATAGTAATTATTTCACCTCTATGGCCTATTTATTTCCTTATCTCCCTACTCTTCTACATTTGCACACACTGTACATAGATTTGTCTATTGTGTTATTGACTGTATGTTTATTTATGTGTTACTCTGTGTTGTTGTTTTTGTCACACAGCTTTGCTTTATCTTGGCCAGGTTGCAGTTGTAAATGAGAACTTGTTCTCAACTGGCCTACCTGGTTAAATAAAGGTGTTTTTTTATTTGATTTTTTTAACCCCGAACCATGAAAAACAGGCCCAGACCATTATTCTTCCTCCACCCAACTTTACAGTTGGCACTATGCATTGGTGCAGGTAGTGTTCTCCTGGTATCTGCCAAACCCAGATTCGTCATTTGGACTGACAGATGGTGAAGCATGATTATTCACTCCAGAGAACGCGTTTCCACTGCTCCAGAGTCCAATGGCAGCGAGCATTACACCACTCCAGCTGATGCTTGGCATTGTGCATAGTGATCTTAGGCTTGTGTGCTGTTGCTCGGCCATGGAAACCCATTTCATGAAGCTTCCGTTGAACAGTTATTTTGCAGACGTTGCTTCCAGAGGCAGTTTGGAACTCGGTAGTGAGTGTTGCAACCGAGGACAGACCCTTTTTACATGCTACGTGCTTCAGCACCTGGTGGTCCTTTTCTGTGAGCTTGTGTGGCCTACTACTTTGCGGCTGAGCCGTTGTTGCTCTTAGACATTTCCACTTGACAATAACACCACTTACAGTTGACCAGGGCAGCTCTTACAAGGCATACATTTGAAGAACTGACTTGTTGGACATTTGTCATCCTATGACGTGCCAATTTGAAAGTCACTGAGCTCTTCAGTAAGACCATTCCATTGCCAATGTTTGTCTGTAGAGATTACATGGATGTGTGCTGGATTTTATACATCTGTCAGCAACAGGTGTGGCTGAAATAGCCGAATCCACTAATTTGAAGGGGTGTCCACATACTTTTGTATATATAATGTATATCGAAATGAAAGGTTAACTTACAAATGTGTGTGTAATGGCACAGTGTTTTATGTAGGCTACACTTTCAATGAAGTAGCCTCGTAGGCCTATGCTTATTATCTTATGAATGTAGGTCACTGATTGCATGGAGAAGAATTGCGCTTCCTGTCGGGCTCAAGGGCTGCCCCTAAACCCCTGTCATGGACCGTGTCACTGAGCAGAGAGCAGGGGTTTGGGTAAAGGCCTATTATTTTAACCTAAAAGCCAACAGGTCTAGCCACTAGTCTCTATAAGGGGGAAAGTGGTGTACTAAATTAACGTTATAACTGAGACAAATAGCCTATAACGTAGACGATGCCCCTGTTTTGGGATAACCTATGAATCCTTCATTCCTCCCATCCATAATGACCGATAGATGGATAGTGAAGTGAGAAATTACGCTAGGCTACGAACCAAGTCATGTCAGATCAGTTATTATTTATTTATAGCCTATATAGCCTAGCATAATTTATCTAATAGGCCTGCAGTATATTTAGATCAATGATTATTTCAAGAAAGGGAGAATGCATCCATGAATATATTGTAACGAAACAATCAAACAGCGCCTCATTTTAGCATTTTAGATGCGCATGCAGGAGTGGTCGTTGAGTTGCCTCTCCTCCCACAGACACATGCGTAAAACCCCTGCTTAATTGTTAATTTCTCCCGCAGCCGTTGGATAGGCCTATAATTTACTTTCATTCTCCCACTGTAATTTACGATATGCCTACAGGTCAAGGTACTCAATCTAGTGGGCCACTTTAGTTTTATAATGGGCTGCAAAATAGTGGCGTTGTAGCGAATTTGGAGAGCAGCTTGCTTGACATGGAACATACACACTTTTTCCAGGATCGTGTTTTATTTGGTGTGCTCACGTAGTCTACTAGCCTATAGTTGTTAGAAGGACAGTTTCCATAAGAGGGAAATACTACTGTCAGTAAAGCACCATGGACAAGATCGTTAATAGTTGCCATTATGCAAGGTGTTGGCCTTGGCTACACAGCAGAACGTTGTAGCGAATTTGGAGGGCAGACTGACAGGGACTGAACCCCAGTTTTCTTAGCATTCAGTGACAGTTCCAATAACGTGTTTTTGTTTGTTCTCTTAACGCACAATGAAGGTTAGAATAGTGTATGCGTATAGTCTGAAATGTCCAGTTATTAGATTATTCGATTGATAAACGTGAGTGCGCAGTAACGCCTGTTTGAACGAGTGTATTAGATCATTATAGGGATTGGAAATACTTGCTCTTTTAGAACATAATAACCATATTATTAAAAAGTAGGGGCAAAACAATAACATGGTTATTACTACCGAGTTTCCTTCTTAAAAAAGCCCATTCTAAATTATATTGTCACCAGGTCATCTAACTCAGGCATTTCAACGTTGAAATGATACGAAGGAATGTGTAGTTTCGGTGGAGAAAGTTGTGTGTTAGTTGTGGGGGTACCCATGGGGCTGGAGATCAGAGGTGTCCGTTGAGAGAAAGTCATGTTGAGGTTGCTAGGGTCAGGTAGTACAGGATGTGTCGTATGCTGAAGCAGTGTAGAGAGAGGTAGAGGAAGATGGGTACAGGGTGAGGATCAATGTGAGTCGGCAGAGACTAATAGAGAGAGTGACCGGAAGAAGAAGCGGTGTGGCAAATATCAAATCGTTGCGCTTTGCCTTGTTGGCCACCAAGCGTCATGATGAGTTTAAAGCGAAAGGGAAACACAAGGTTGAGCCACACACAGCGGAGCAGATAGAGAGAGGAGAGACGTCCCTGCGAAGGTAAGATAACAGAAGACAAACCTGCTGAGAAACCGAATATAATTTCTATACGATAACACGTCTACTAGTTTTGTGAAATTAAATGTTATGGTCAATATGTCCCCTCCCGTCTTATCTTCTAGTTGTCTCTTGGGCTAGTTACGTTACAGTAGTACCAGCCAGGCATCAATGACTAACTATCAGTTGTAGTGTAGCCAGTTATCTAAGTGATATTTTCCCACTTTTACGCTGTGCTATTTTAGCTAGCTACCTTGGTTGAAGCTATGCCATCTAACCTTAGCTAGATTAAGCTAGCTACCTGGCTGTGGTTTAAAAAAAAAAGAAATGCATATACAATGTACTTTGGTGTGGAATTTAGTACGTTTTGTTTGCTAGCTAACATTACTAGTTACGTTCTGATTGGGTTTGCGGAACTAGTTAACGTTACCTGGCAGCAGTAAACTGCTAGGCTAGTTAGCAAGCTGTCTTTAATGCCACAACAACACAGGCTAGTTATATACCGCTAACTATCCAAGCGTGTTCCCTCAACTCCACGATGTAGATGACTACATCACATCAATAGACATACAAACGTGTGCAAAGTCAAAAATGGGTTTTGTTGGCTTGGTCAAAGATACTGATAACTAGCCGGGTGGACTGGTTGTAGGCTGGTCTCTTAGCTAGCTAACGTTACCTAACTAGACACGCTTACCTTGTTGTGACAAGTTTGATAGTGTTGGTTAACTTGGATGGTATTTTACTTAAGCTATTTAGCCAATTGTCATTCATATGTGATGAAGCTCTCCACTTTGTACTTGTCATTGAGCTAGCCAATAACTCTAAACGGCTTGCTGTTACCTAGCTAGCTATTTACATGCAGCTAAAGTTAACGAATGCATCTATCCAGGGCAGACAGTCAACCTAAACCAGACTAGCTAGCTAACTAGTTAGCTAGTAGATTCATAGCTATTTCTGGCTTAGCTAGCTACACGACAGACTTGCAGCTGGCTAGCCTATTTTATTTGTATATATTAAGTAGCTATTTGTGAGTAAGGCATGCTTGAGTTGTTTGCATGTCTTGTAGGACTTTCTAAACCGCTTGGACAGACGAGGTGACGTATCCTTTCTGCACAGTTTACACTCCATGATTGTGCACACAGCCTACCCGTCTGAGTCACAGTAATGCGCACCAGAGTTGGGTGCACGAAGTTGATTTACACACCATCATTTTAACTGCTCTGTCACAATATTATTGACCAGGCTTTATTGTAGTACTATACACATGGCGACTTTAATTCTCGTTTTATAGGACACCAGTCATTCCTTTTAATGACATTTTTCAGTGCCAAACGGAATGTCTGACAGAATTGAATTACCCTGACCTTCTAGCATCGGCAAGAGACAAATCAAGGGCTTTGTATATGCTTGGAGCTCATAGCCAAATGGCAGACTCTTTCCACGTGCCCATCCTCATGCTACCTCAAGGGTACAGTGTCCCTGTTGCTCAGCCATGTAGAATGCGCTGAGTGGACATTGAGTTACAGTACAATGACTGAAAGAGACCAATTGTCTTTAACTCTTCATGGCACCTTGATTTAGAAAGAGTTGGTCTCAGCACTTTGAAAATGTTGTAGTGAAAGTTTAGAAGCAAAGTTATGACCCAGTGAAAGTGTTTGCAAGGGTATGCCTATAGGCTGGTGTATGTGAATGAAAACCAGCACAATTACAAGGACTATGAAGACTACAACTTCCTTTGGATTTGAAGTTAATCATGCCAGTGTACGCCTATTTGCAGTTCTTTCTGTCTATCATGGTTGGCAACAGGTGGCTGACGGGCTAAAACCGGCCTACAAGTGAGCCTTTTTGGTTGAGAAAAAAATAAAATCACCAGGAATTCAGCAAAAATGACCAATTTAGGATTTATTTTCCCAAATATTATCTAAAATAAAATTGTCAATGTAAAGGGTAATCAAAAAAACACATCAGGATATTATTTTTGATGATATAGGTATAGTTTTGACAAGATCACAGTATTGTTTTTGCGCTAGTTGACTGTACCTGCACTAAAACTCTAAAAGTTTTTTTTTTCATAGCTTGTTCTCAATCTTTTTTAAGTAGGGAGCCAATTTGTTTTCAGCACTTATTTCCCTGACAAAATTCATTTTCTCATGTTCTCTCATCCTTCTGCAGCAGACATATGGTGATCAATATGTTTGGAACATCAAATCGCAATAAAATCACAGTATCAAATCGCAATAGATATAGAATCGCGATACATTTAGTATCGGCACCTAAGTATTGTGACTCGTATCCTGAGGTCGGGGTAAAGTCCCCCTTTCCTGTGCATCCCTTAGGTAACCATGGCAATGATGGGCCAGAGTTCCTGCTCCTCGATGAGTAACCACACCAAGGAGCGCGTGACCATGGCCAAAGTAACCCTGGAGAACTTCTACAGCAACCTTATCGCCCAACATGAGGAGAGAGAGATGAGGTAGGCCTCCGACTGCACACGCATTCATCCAGTCTGGGCTGAGCCAATGGGCAACGTTCTACCAATGCTTTCCACCGACAGCCATCTTTTCCAATTTCTCTATTGCTACATTCTTCTTATGCCTTATGACATTCAAGGTGGCGGTTGCTAACTTTGGTATTTGTGCTTTATGAATGTGTTGGCTGATGATTTAGACTAAGAAATGGTGGCCACTGCATTATATCTGTAGAAGATATTCACATTTTAACAGTAGCTTTTCCCTCCCCTGTCATTTTTATTTTTTATATTGGGCTGATGACACTTGTCTGTCTTGCTTGGTAGGCCTCTATGCTCTTTCTAATGCAAATTGTCTGCTGTCTTTCATGTTACCTCCCTGGCTCTCTTTGATGGAAACCACACCCTGTCTGTGTGCGCTCTAGCACACTGAGGTCATTTCAGTTTCGAGATAAAACAACTGATGTGTGAAGAATGAATGTGGCACTGACTGGGGCTTTTTTACTTTTTTAAAATTTATAAATTGTGATCTTGGAAAAAGTAGGCAGAGGTTGAGTGCAATAAACCAGAACGTTTCATAAATTCTTGACATGATTTCAAAGTGTATGTAAAGGACCATTTCTGTTCAAACACTGTCACCTGAGTAATGATCAAACAAGCAGCTGATGGTGGAGACATGACAGTTGGCTACTGTCAAGTAGCGGTCTGAGTCGGTTTCGCCCTCATGGCCACAGGAGGACCTTGTTTGTGTCAACTTCAAGAGGAAACTGATAAACGGTGAACATGACACAGTGGCACCAATCCAACCCCTACTAGCACATAGCCCTATTAATATCACTGGCAACCAAAGGTTACGCGGTGGTCTCTTATCTCAGCGGCTTCAGAGCAGAGAAGGAAATGACACTACTAATATGTAAGTCCCTGGGTCACATTCATTAGTGCACACCGTAGCAAATAATTTTGCAACGGAACACTAAAACAAGCAATTCTTATGTTCTGTGTTGTTCCTAGTGAATATGACCCTTATGTTGTGGTGATGGGGTTGGTCCATAGAAAGCATGTGGGCATAAGGACCGAACGACACCTGTCTGTTTTTCTGGAAGGATACTACTCAATGACGCAATAAACTCTTAGTCCCTTAAACATTTTGCTAGATGAGCCAGTGAGGGTTACTCTTTCTCTCAAGGTAGAGATGTGTGGCTGTGTTTATATGGTGCACTTAATTGGTGTTAAAGGAGAATAATTATGTGGCTCAGCTGGAACCACTCTCAAAGCAGTGTCAGTTCTTGAACAAAGTATCAATCCAACACATTAGTTGAATGAAAGTGAATTATTTTTGCATTTCTGTTCCAGGCAGCAAAAGTTGGAAAAGGTGATGGACCAAGAGGGCTTGGTTGATGAAGAGGTGAGGTGTACTCGCGCACACACCCGGGTTTCCGTTATGAAAATGTGTTGCCGGACATTTGACCGGGAACATTTAAATAAAATGACAGTACATTTTAAAAATGTACTGGACCCATATGCATTGAGTGCATCACTTTTTATCAGGGCGTCCACCCTCGGTGACAAATCATATTTAGGATATGGGAATTCATATTAACAGAACATGCAAGTCTAGGTTGCAATGGTGTGCCGTCCTTACTGAATTCTGATGTGCACTTTGAACATGTTAGAATTTACTTTTCCTTAGCCAAAACGATGAGTAACTAACAGCAAAATCACTAGCCAATGTCAATCTACTACAGTACAAATGTTTAGGCTACATATTGTTTTGGTCAGCTTATTGAGAAATGGTCTATTCCAAACACACTGGGACAGTCATGTGACGATCGATCCTAAATTCATACAACAAGTAGACCTAGGCTACATAAAAAAAAAAAAACTTAAAGCTATGAGTCTGATGCAACAGATCAGAACATTTAGCTTAATGTTGAATAACTATTTCTTCACATAAGCGCAGCAATGCGGGCAATGCAGTAGACTCCAGTCGAATGGTAGTTCCATAATGCAATTAGCGGGAAAACAATTAAGTATATGTTTTCAAAATGCATACTGCCTCCAGCTCATTGCAAAGTGATGTGACGTGCTGATGAAGCCTGCCTTCCATTGCCATTTGATGCCGTGTTCAAAACAACTCAAATCAGGCTTCAGTGCATTCAAGACAACTGGGAATAAAAACGAGTTCCGACTGGGGTGGAAATCATTTTGAATAGTCTTCAACTCGTAGTTCCAACTCTGGAATCGGGCCTCTTTCTAGCGCTCCGATTTTCCGACCTGAAGATCACTGACATGATTTGACCACATATTTTCGAATTTCCAGTTGTCTTGAAAGCACCACAAGATGCTGCGCTTACGCTGTCTGGCAGATTTCCCACTCAAAGGCTCTCTGCTGTACGCATGTGATAAGGTAACGAATATGCTGTACACACGGGCAAATAACCTATAGACTTTTAAGCATCACCAGTCAAATGTATTTCCATCAATGAATAGGCTAAAAAGCATTATTTCACAATGGGATTTATTTTCCTTCTCCTGGACAATTGGCTGGTGCCAATTTGATCTGCTTTCAATATATTTTTCAGACAAAAGCCGGCTAATGGAAACCCTGACAGACAACAAACCTTTTGACACTAACCATTGCCCCCTCTACCTGTGCAGAAGTGTATCCGGCGTTCTCAGCACGCCAGGAAAGAGACCGACTTCCTGCGTCTCAAACGAACCCGTCTGGGCCTGGAGGACTTTGAGTCCCTCAAGGTGATTGGCCGAGGAGCTTTTGGAGAGGTAGGCATCATCCCTTTTGTATAAACGTCTTTTATGTAGCCTTGCAGAGTTTCAGCTTATTATTCAATACACTATTGGCACGTTCTGGTCCTCTTTGTCCCCAGGTGCGTCTGGTGCAGAAAAAGGACACGGGCCATGTGTACGCTATGAAGATCCTCCGTAAGGCTGACATGCTGGAGAAGGAACAGGTGAGAAGGAAGGAGTAGGGGAGGTATACATCGATGGCCAGCAATTTCTCTCAAATATCCAAAGCAGTGTCTTTGATACAAACATGAGTGCCTGTCATGCAATTGAGAAAATAAATGTATGGTGCCGTGTGTGTATTCGTAGGTGGGTCACATCCGTGCCGAGCGAGACATTCTGGTGGAGGCAGACAGCCTGTGGGTGGTCAAGATGTTCTACAGCTTCCAGGACAAGATGAACCTCTACCTCATCATGGAGTTCCTGCCTGGTGGTACGACCCCCTCCCCCTCCCCGAAAACCTGAACCGTCTCCACACTAAGGCACTATTGTCTAGTGAGCAACTCCCAGATTAGCGAGTCTTGCATGTGTATTTAGACCTTGGGGCTTGTATTCATAGTGTTTCAGAGTAGGCATGCTTACTCGACTCAGCCAAAACTCGGCACTCCTAATCTGAGACACTTTGTGAATACGATCCCAGTAATGAGAAGCAATGTTGCAGAAAGACCCGTTTTGTATAGAATAAGCAACCTGCCATTGTCCAAAATGCACGGAATTGTTTAACACATTTCTATCTGAAATTCCACCAAAACAAACTAATGCCTCACTGAATACGCCTCAAAGTCCAGTTGCAATGTGGTGATTTTTAACATGCCGCTGCCCTCTACAGGTGACATGATGACCCTGCTCATGAAGAAGGATACTCTGACTGAGGAGTCCACTCAGTTCTACATCGCTGAGACAGTGATAGCCATCGACTCCATCCACCAACTAGGCTTCATCCACAGAGACATCAAACCTGACAACCTGCTACTAGACTCCAGGGTGAGTTTGAGCACGGACTTGGAGACACACATATGAGCTCAGACTGGTGGTTTGGATAAGGTGAATTTGACCCAGTTGTGCACAAGGCACCAAACTGAAGAAAACAGACTAAACTTCTCCAATAAGAAATGCTTGTTTTCATTTTGTGGTGCAGAAAGTTTTTGCTTTGGTGTGCAATAATGAATATGATCCTGTACTGAAGGTGCCTTTTGATTGTTCCAGGGCCATGTGAAGCTGTCTGACTTTGGTTTATGCACGGGTCTGAAGAGGGCCCATCGTACGGAGTTCTACAAGAACCTCAACCACAGCCTCCCCAGTGACTTCAGTAAGCAAAGTCAGGCATCTCCAATCAATCCATTACTTTACATACTAACACCCTGTATCACTTTGTTTGCAAACATTCAAATGACAATGATGAAATATTTGGGTTACGATGGAGTAAAACAGATGCACTAAGCTCAAAATGAATTTATAAATTCTATTAATTAGAAATGTATTTGAACAGTAGGAAATGTCCCAGATTGAGCCTTTTTAATGTTTCTCTACAAACCTGGTTCTGATTTCAAATGTGCTTTTTAAAAAAATATTATATAAAAGGTGTTTTTAAAAAAAGTATTGTTGCATTTACCAGTGTGTACATATTTGTTGTTGCATGTTTACAATCCTTACTAACAAAGTTATTGAATATATCCTGATTGTAAATCACTGGATTAGAGCTGATAAATGACAAGGCAAAAACAGGTTTTTAGAAAGGTTTGCAAATGTCTAAAAAAAAATATCTTAAATATCACGTTTTACATAAGTATTCAGACCCTTTACTCAGTATTTTGTTGAAGCACCTTTTGCAGCGATTACAGCCTTGTCTTTGGAATGGCGCTACAAGCTTGGCACACCTGTATTTGGGAGAAACTTCCCATTCTTCTCTGCAGATCCCCCTCAAGCTCTTTCAGGTTGGATGGGGAGTGTTTCTATACCGCTATTTTCAGGTCTCTCCAGAGATGTTCGATCGGGTTCAAGGCCGGTCTCTGGCTGGGCCACTCAAGGACATTCAGAGACTTGTCCCGAAGCCACTCCTACTTTGTCTTGGCTGTATGCTTAGGGTTGTTGTCCTGTTGGAAGGTGACCCTTCACCCCAGTCTGCTGTCCTGAGAGCTCTGAAGCAGGTCTTAATCAAGGATCTCTCTGTACTTTGCTCCGTTCATCTTTGCTTCGATCCTGACTAGTCTCCCAGTCCCTGCCGCTTAAAAACATCCCCTCAGCATGATGCTAGCACCAGGTTTCCTCCAGACATGACGCCTGGCATTCAAGCCAAAGAGGTCAATCTTGGATTCATTAGACCAGAGAATCTTGTTTTTCAAGGTCTGAGAATCCTTTTGGTGCTTTTTGGCAAACTCCAAGCGGGCTGTCATGGCTACCGTCTGGCCACTCTACCACACGTCTGGCCACTCCTCCAACTTTGGAGCTCGTTCAATGACCATTGGGTTCTTGGTCACCTCCCTTGCTCAGTTTTGCCGGGCGGCCAGCTCTAGGAAGAGTCTTGGTGGTTCCAAACTTCTTCAATTTTAAGAATGTTGGAGGCAGCTGTGATTTTTGGGGACCTTCAATGCTGCAGAAATGTTTTGGTACCCTTCCCCAGATCTGTGCCTCGACACAATCCTGTCTCGGAGCTCTACGGACAATCCCTTCGACCTCATGGCTTGGTTTTTGCTCTGACATGCGCTGTGAACTGTGGGACCTTATATAGACAGGCGTGTGCCTTTCCAAAGCATATCCAATCAATTGAATTCACCTAAGGTGGACTCCAAACAAGTTGTATAAATATCTTAAGGATGATCAATGGAAACAGGATGCACCTGAGCTTAAATTCAGGTCTCATAGCAAAGGGTCTGAATACTTATTTACATAAGGTTTTTCTGACTTTTTATACATAATAACAAAGCGAACAGTTTTTTTTTTATGGGGTATTGTGTAGATTTAGGACGTTTATTTAAAAAAAAATTAAGTTATCCATTTTAGAAAGACTAACGTAAAGTGTAGGTCTGAATACTTTCCGAATGCACTGTATCTTAACCTGGTGAATTAAACCGGTTGAACCACTATGTAAGTTGCGTCATTTTATAGAACTGTTAATTTTTCTTTACAGCATTCAATAACATGAACTCAAAGAGGAAAGCAGAGACATGGAAGAGGAACAGGAGACAGCTGGTGAGAAAATAAAGCTAGATGGAAAGGCAGCATATTCTACACAGACACACTTGTATTGGTGTGGTCTTATAGTCACATTTATACAATACTATGAAGCCTTGAATCAAGTTTTTTTTAAAGTTTTTTTGCTCTCTCCCTTTAGGCCTTCTCTACTGTGGGCACCCCTGACTACATCGCCCCAGAAGTCTTCATGCAGAACGGATACAACAAGCTCTGTGATTGGTGGAGCCTGGGAGTCATCATGTATGAGATGCTGATAGGTGAGATCTCATTGACATGTTCTACTTGGAGCCTCCTCAAAGCCATTGATGGTAGTATTTGGAAATTGTCTTTCAAACATACACTACATGACCAAAAATCTGTGTACACCTGCTCGTCGAACATCTCATTCCAAAATCATGGGCATTCATATGGAGTCGGTCCCCCCCCCTTTGCTGCTATAACAGCCTCCACTCTTCTGGGAAGGCTTTCCACTAGATGTTGGAACATTGCTGCAGGGACTTGCTTCTATTCAGGCACAACAGCATTAGTGAGGTCGGGCACTGATTTTGGGCGATTAGGCCTGTGTCGCAGTCGGTGTTCTATTTCATCCCAAAGGTGTTCGATGGGTTTGAGGTCGGGGCTCTGTGCAGGCCAGTCAAGTTTGCCACACTGATCTCGACAAACCATTTCTGTGTGGACCTCGCTTGCTGCATGGGTGCATTGTCATGCTGTAACAGGAAAGGGCCTTCCTCAAACTTTTGCCGCAAAGTTGGAAGCACAGAATGTCATTGTAGTTTCAGAAGGGAAATCTTAACGCTAAGGGGCCTAGCCTGAACCATGAAAAACAGCTCCAGACCATTATTCCTCCTCCACCAAACTTTACAGTTGGCACTGTCCATTGGGGCAAGTAGCGTTCTCCTCGCATTCGCCAAACCCCGATTCGTCCGTCGGAATGCCAGATGGTGAAGTTTGATTCAGCACTCCTGAGAATGTGTTTTCACTGCTCCAGTGGCAGCGAGGTTTACACTACTCCAGCCGATGCTTGGCTTTTCGCATGATGATCTTAGGCTTGTGTTCGGCTACTCGGCCATGGAACGCCACTTCATGATGCTCCCGACGAACACTTATTGTGCTGACGTTGCTTCCAGAGGCAGTTTGGAACTCAGTAGGGAGTGTTGCAACCGAGGGCGGGATATTTTTACACTCTTCAGCACTTGGCGGTCCCGTTCTGTGGGCTTGTGTGGCCTACCACTTTGCGGCTGAGCTGTTGTTGCTACTTCACAATAACAGCACTTACAGTTGATCGGCGCAGCTCTAGCACAGCAGAAATTTGACCAACTGACTTGTTGGAAAGGTGGCATCCTATGACGGTGCCACGTTTAAAGTCACTGAGCACTTCAGTAAGTCCATTCTACTGCCAATGATTGTCTATGGAGATTGCATGGCTGTATGCTTGATTTTTATACACCTGTCAGCAGTAGGTGTGGCTGAAACCGCCAAAGGGGTGTCCACATACTTTGTGTCTAATATAGTGCATATTATGAATGTCACAAAATTATGCCATTCCTATGCATTTGGCCATGCCTAGCTTATGTGTTGATCGCTTGTGTGTATTATGCTCCAGGCTATCCCCCGTTCTGCTCGGAGACCCCCCAGGAGACCTACAGGAAGGTGATGAACTGGCGGGAAACGCTGACCTTTCCCCCGGAAGTGCCCATCTCCGAGAAGGCCAAGGACCTCATCCTCAGGTTTTGCTGTGAAGAGGAGCACAGGATTGGAGCGACGGGGGTGGAGGACATCAAGGGCAACGCCTTCTTCGAAGGGGTGGACTACGACCACATCAGGTAGGAGGGCTTAAAAGAATAGTTCACTTTTCTTTTCTTTTTTCTTTGTGTGTGCAGACCTGCCAACATGCATACATTTTGTATACCATGCATGCAATTTGAGGTCAAAGTACTCTGGTATGAAAAACTACCCTATAATATGTAAAAAATAGTCATGTTGTGTTTTTTGACGTTGGAGTGGAGTCAGTACTTGGGTGAGAACATGGAGATCTGAAACCAGCTCATATAGGCCAAGTTCAGTTGTTTCATATTCCAAACAGCCTACTGTAAGCTAGACTACTACATTCCACCAGTAATTGAAATATTCAAAAATATCTCCCCAAACAAAATTAGACAGTTTACATTTTTGTAGGGGCTAACCACATAAAGACACCTATTTAATTAGAATAATCATTACCCCTAAATTTGACCAAGAAAAATATGGAAGTGTCATTAAGACCCACAATTTAATTTTCAAACCCAAAACCTCTGTGTTGGCTACATTTTTAAAAATCCATTTAAGACTCTAGGTTTCAGAAAATGGCAGTTACATGTTTTCAAATGCGAAATTCTCCAACTTTAAGTTGACTGCCCCCCCCGGAACTCTCCCATATCCTGTCAAAAAAAAGCCCTGATTGTACATATACTTTCTAAAATGTTGATCTAGTTAGACTTATGGGTACTTAGCTACTGAAGAGCAGCCATCTGTACAGCCTACTATTCCTATGGAGGCAGTCTTCTGCCAACATCATTATTAGGCAAAACATGAATTAGCATGTTCCTATTATTTGAGCATTGTAGTTGTGTGTGCTGTGAATTGGTACTTGTAAAAATGATTCAAGGTTGACCGGTCTTTATATTTTCATCCAAACAATAAAAAATAAAAAGTTTATTAGCTGGTTATTTACCAACCTCCATTAATATCCTGGCTAGCATTTTCTGACATTGTAGCGGTGCATTTAAAAAAACGGGTGGGAACAGTCCCTTTGTAAAACGAGTCCCGTGTTGTCCCTACAGAGAGAGGCCCGCTGCCATTCCCATCCAGATCAAAAGCATCGACGACACGTCCAACTTTGACGAGTTCCCAGACTCCGATATCCTCCAGCCAACGGGTACGTTGCTTATTGTCACAACACCAGTGGCTGTCAGTAGTCATAGATCGACAGGATCATGTTCATTAGGTCCCTCCCCGTTTTTTTGGTTCCTTCTGTTCTGTTTGGTTCCTAGAGTAAACATTTTCCCTTGCAAAATGTTTTGCAATAGTCTGCGACTAATGAATACACCCATGGTAGTCCCTCCCAGGTTGTCAGTTCTTTCATTTGGTACCTTTTTATCCTTTACTTTTCCTCCTCAGCTGCCCCTGTGGTGTCTAACCATTCTGAGGCAGACCTGAAGAACAAGGACTGGGTCTTCATCAACTACACCTACAAGCGCTTCGAGGGCCTCACAGCCCGAGGGACCATCCCCTCCTACATGAAGACAGGGAAGAGATGAATAATTTCTTTGTTCACTCACTCACTCTACCTGCCCCTCAGACTGGCATTCAAAAGGAATACACCATGGAGCCCACTGACCACTCCTCTAGCTCCAAAAGACACTAAATTAACCTTGTTTTGGGCCCTTCCTGCTGAAGGACGTTCCTCCTTCCCTTGCATGGGACTTGAAGGGCTCTGTGTAGAGAAGTGTGGCCTACTCCAACTCTAGTCTGTGTCGATCAAAAAAAAAAAAGCCAGTATAGTGCTGGAAGATAAGGACGGTGTTCCCATTATACTGTCTGCAAGCTCAATTCTTCATGGAATAATTGTTTTTCTATATGGAAACTCACATGCTGTTCCACCCCAGTATTTAATTTCCCATAGCTTTTTTTCAAGTGGGATCCACCAAAGAGCAGTCTTGGAGATGTTATTTCCTTAGTTTGGGGAACATCTCTCAGATCTCCACTAGCATCGGTCCAACTCGGCCAAGACTGATTCTCTATGCTTCATTATTCCACAGGAACGAACCAAGATACCAGCATAACAGGTCACCCTTGGGGCCAGAGCCTGTTGTCACACCAGCGGACCACACTCAACCGGCTATACCCGCATTCCGTCACTTCTCCCGTCATAAACGGGCTTTGAGGTCTTAGCGGAGCGGCCAATTATCAAGGGCCTGGGATCCAATATGCCTCGCTTTTCTGTCAAAGGGCAAGCTTTTCTCTCTTCAGTCCTTTTTCAACAAGAGAAAAATGCTCCACACACAATCAAATTCTCCATCCTTTAGAAATTAGGTCCCCCTATTAAAACTATTAGAAATGGAGTGTCATTTGATGGGAACTAATGAGTTTTTGGTAAGCTCTCTGAAGCATCTTGGGTGCTAGGCCTTCCGACAGGTTGCCTGTTGCAACAAGGCAACTCTTAACCAAAGAGATTATTATTTTAGGGTTTCAATGTAATTGCTTTGTCCCCATGTAATTGTCACTTCAATACCATCAATGGTAGAGCTGTTTTTATACATGGATTTATGCAAGTGTTTATAGCAATATAATCACCTCTCTGGAATATGATTCCATTTGAAATGGAACTACACCTCCCAGAAGCCCACTTGTTTAGATTCATTCTTGATTTGACAATCATCCACTTTTGAAGGGTAGCATTCATGTTGTCCTGAGTTTTTATTATTT